>NC_055693.1:23297730-23515230 GCF_017639745.1 Melanotaenia boesemani
ACAGGTTTGTCTCGAGCAATAAAAGTTTAATGTACTGTTAGACACATTAGCATACTGTTAACATGCTGCTCTCCATTTCCCCGCTTCATCATCTGGGTTGTTCTTATTAGGAGCTGACTGAGAGGATGGATGCCTTACTACTGGAAAAGGCCGAAACTCAACAAAGTCTTGCACTCTCCCGTAAAGAGCTTGAGAAAACTAAGCAGCAAGCAAAGGTAAAGTAGACTGTGTGATGCTTAATCATGGTTCTAGATTAGGTTTTATTTAATATCTAAAGGGTTTTTCATTTATTTCTGGAGTCTTGTGTATGTTTATATTGAAGCTGAGCTGTTATAATACAACTGCATACCCCTTGTTTTGTGCAGGATGATCTTGCAGTGCTTCAAAGTGAGCGTGAATGTTTAATGGCAGATCAGCAAAGGAAAATCAAAACCCTAGAGGCCAGCATTGAGGAGTCCAACAACAAACACAAGGAAGAAGTGGCTCATTTCCAGAAATTGCTGATGGAGTGGAAAGAAAATGACAGACAAAGGGAGAGCGAAAGAGAGAAGGATCGTCAAGCAGATTTTGCCAGTGCAAAAGAGAGTGCAGATGAGATCAGACTACATTTAGAAGCTCAGCTTGAAGCCCTTCGATCTGAACTGAAGGTGATCCAAGAGAGAAGTTCCCAGGAGATAGCTGAGTTAGAGGAAAACCACCAAAGGGAGTTAACTAAGGCCCTGCAGGAGGTGGAGAACCTGAAGGAAGAGCTGGCTCAAAAGAATCTCCAGCATGAGGAGGAAATGAGAGCTCTGGAGGAGGACTGTGAAATTGAGAGAGATCGTCTCTTGTTGCTCCACGAGGAGCTAACTGAGCAGCTTGCACTCAAAGGTACACTATTTCATGTTTGTGACTTCACTAGTCCAAGCAGTGTTCTGTGTTGTGTATACATCACTTGTCTTTCAGTTGTAAATCAAGTGATATTTAGCCTAAATCTTTCTTATTTTTTTTAGACAGCTACCTCCAGGATGTTCAGGAGGAAGATGAGGAACCTCCCCGTGGTTCAGGGATCGCCAAAATGCTTGAGCTGTCTGGTTGCAGTCAGGCTGACACCAGTCATGTCGAAGGAGAGGAGACAGAGACCAGCAGACTGAAGGTGGCCCTGGATGATCTACAAGCCCAGAACACCATGTTACAGGATGAGCTAACCCTGCTCAGTAATGTGAAGAGTGAGCTTGAGGCAGAGCTGGAGAAGATCAAGGAGGAGTTCCAAATGGAGAAGGAAGAGCTAGAGTTTAAAATCAATGAGCTGAAAATGACTAAGGATAATACTTCTACTGACCCTGTAATAACACTGGATCCTCATCAACAAGAGGCCCATAGAGAGTTTAAAGAGTCAGACATAAGTCCGACTCAAGACCAGGACCAAAACTCTCTTAGCCTAGAGGAGCAGCAGAGGCTGAACCAGGAGCTGAAAACCCAATGTGAGGCCTTGACTAGTGAGCGAGACTCTGCCCTAGCTGAGTGCCATCACATGAGGGAGATACTCCAAAGTGTAGAGGCAGAATTGGGTGAGAAAACAAAAGATTTTGTTCTACAGTACCAAGCCATGAAAGAACAAGGAGCTAATACTGTGCTGAACCTCCAGGAAAAGATTGAACAGCTCAGTCAGGACAGAGATGAGCTACTAGCTAAGATGAGGGAGGTTACAGAGGAGAAAAGCACTCTGATGGCAAATATGCAAGACCTAAAGCAAAAGCTTGACGGCATCGTAGCTGAGAATAAAAAACTTCTGTCCTCCGAGAAGGAGGAAACAGGTTTAGCCTGTGAGTTGAAACAATCTGTAGAAAGTCTGACGAGGCAGAATGAGGAGATCTTCTCCCAACTAGAAATGAAGGAGTGCCTGATTCACGATCTGAATAAAACCAACAGCACACTGACAGAAGAACGGGACAAAATCCAACATCTGTTGAAGCTTAAAGAGGTTGAAATGCAACAACTGAACAATGAGAAAACGCAAGAAATTCAGAAGCTGGAGGAGGAGAGAGACAAAGAGACACTTCTGCTCCAAGACGAGAAAGAAAAGCAGCTGAAAAACTTAAAAACAGAAACAGAGGATGAAGTGAGATGTCTAAAAGAGGAGAGAGAAAAGGCAGAAGACCGACTAAAAAAGGAGATTGTCATTCATGAGGAAGCACTTTCTTCTTTGGAGCAGACTGTAAAGGAGCTCACAGCAGAAAAGGCTGGTCTCCATCAGAAGTGGCAGGAGGCTTTATCAGAGCTATCCAAGGCTCAGGAAGAACGAGAACTTGCGGGCTCCAAACTTGCAGCTCTGGATGCGCAACTGGAGCAGGAAACATCTGACAAACAGCATCTTGAAGCAAAACTGAATTCATTAACAGAGGAGGCAAAACAGACCTATGCTTCCATGCGTGCGCTGGAGGAGGATCAGTCTGAAGGCCTCAAAAAGTCAGCCGAAGAGCTCAAGGAGCTCCAAACACGCATTGATGAGCTAGAAAAGGAAAGGAACCTGTTGAAGAGCCGCCTTGAAGAGGTTCAAGATGGGAAAGCCTTGGAAGAGATGCAAAAGGACTTACAGGCTCACATCTCTGACCTGGAAAAGGAGAGAAACATGTTAAAAAACAACCTAGAAGAAGTGGTGATGGATGCAGAAGGACTGCAAAAAGACCTGCAGGATATGAGGTCAGTTAATGAGAAGATATGTGACGAGAACCAGAAACTACAGGCTCAGATTTCTCTGTTGACTAAAGAGGAGGAAGAGAAGGAGGAGATGGATAGAGAGATGGAAAACATGGAGAAAGAGAAAATGGAGCTCAGAGAGCAGCTGACGGAGAAGGACTCGCTTATATCGCAGCTGAGGAGGGAAATGGCTGCTCTCAAGGTGGGTTGACCGCCTGATGTTTGTTTATTTTCTGTCAGTTGGAGTCTAATTAGTTTTCTCCACGTTGACAGTAGTGCAGCGCTAATTTAAAGAGGAAAAATATAATGATAGTTTTATTGTTGTTTTTATTCTTGTTTGGTTTGTCACTTTCACAGGAGTCTGATGCTCAGTCTGCTTCTTCTGAGGAAAATGCAACCAATGAGATGACAAAGAAATTAGGTGGGATTTTAGTTTATATATCGTCCCTCAATAACCTGCTTTTGATTAGTTACTCTGTGCAGTGGAGTATGAGATATATTTGATTTAAGACTGTCACTCATACATCACAATTTCATCTCCCCTCAGCTGTACTGGAAAACGAAATCAAAGCAAAGGATGAGAAGATGAACAAAATCAAAGCAGTTGCTGTCAAAGCCAAGAAAGAATTGGATATCAGCAAGAAGGAGGTAGTGTGAAGAACAAGTGTCTATAAACTTGACATGCTAGTTTATCATTTATTCAATAACAGACACGTAAGAGCATGAACACTTGATTTCCATGTTACAGTGAAGTCAGCAAGAAGCAGAGCCTAAATCTTCAGCATAAACTTAAGTTAAGGCCCTGCTTCTTATCAGGTTTAATCATATGACTGCACTGTTTCAAGGACAGATATAGTATATCTATGGTATGTACACAGCTATTACACAAATTGCATTTATCAGGATTAATTCTATTGGTGGATAAATAAAATGTTCCCAGTCTGTTTATATCATTTTCAGCCTTACTGTAATTTTCTGTGACTAGGTACATCTCAGCAGTGTGTCATGATTGAGTGATAGAGGTCTAGAAGAGGAGATGGGCTTGTACATAATTGTCCTAAAAGAAAAAAAAAAGGTTTTATCACCCAACTACTAGAAGCATAGCTCAAGTACTTATTTATTGATGGTTGGTTTCAAAGAGGAAGATCTATTAATTATAGTAAATGGAAAAGTAAGAGTAGAGTTACTTGTACACTGTGTCTCCATTGTGCCTCCAGCAGCAACTCTTAACCGGATCCAAGGGCAGCTCGGTCGGCCGCAGCTGTTGTATTATATATATGTGTGTGTGTATATATATATATTTATATATATATATATATATATATATATATATATATATATATATATATATATATATATACATATGTGTGTGTGTGTATATGTGTATATATATATGTATATGTGTATATACATATATGTGTGTGTGTGTGTGTGTGTGTGTGACTAAATAGTGTATTTTATTTTATTTTTTTTCTAGGTTTTAACACTCAAGGAGGAAGTAGCTTCTCTGAAAGCAGAGAGGGAGAAGGTGAACAGTTCTATGAAAGATATCATCCATGGGGCAGAGGGTTACAAGGTAAGATGAGCAGTCTCATACCCAACACACAAGAGCAAGTTCTTTCATGAATTTACGAGGAGGTTGGCATATATTAGGCTTAATGTATCAGCTCCATTATTAATAAAAAAAAAAACTTTTAGAATTTAACATATTATGGAGTAATTTTTTTTCATTATTAATATTATTATTATTTTATATAAAAACTAATCCTGACTGATGTATCTCGTCTTTAGGGTACATTCTGTAATAGAGCATTAGTTACTATATTGTAAACAATACTTCGTACTGTGTGACATGTCAGATTTCAATTCAGTATGGACACTTCCTTGTTCTATTTCTTCCCATGTATCACCGAAGAAGCCAGGACCACTATCTATGTATCTGAGTGTCGGGTGTTTCTCCATCTTATGGACAAAAGCACAGATGGATATAAAATGGATAAATGCTCTGTTTTCCCTCACCCAGTCTAAAACCGACAGATTTAATTAAACATTGATTCATTTCATGCATTCCTAATATGCAGCATTTTGCTAATTGGCAAGTGAAATCATCTTTAAAACAAACTTTTAGCCTAATATCACTCCCTGTAGTCTCTATAAAAAGCCCCCAGACTGCAACGTGCTTTACAAACTGTGTCTCTACCAAAGAGGAAACCACTCTGTTGTGTCTAATGAGAGTTTTGTCCCATACTTAATTGTATACGCAGCTGATATCAGAGATGCATACTGTTTACCTTCGCTGAGCATTTCACCCGACCTCCAGAGATGAATATTGAAGATCTGTGTGTGCGTGTGTGTTTGTGTGTGTGTTTAGAACCTGCAGATAGATTACGACCAGCAAACAGAGCAACTGGATAAGGAGAGAGAGAAGGCGGAGGCGGCAGAGAGACAGATTGCTGAGCTGACCAAACGACTCAGCAGTGCTGTCACACAGGTAACAGGGATGCACACTCAATCAGACGCACACACACATTACCACTAACCAACACACAAAATGCTCTCAGCCTCCAGTAAATCTAAGCAGTGAGACTTTGTCCAGTAATACATCTCAGCAATACTTATAGCATAACTCAGCTTCCATATGATTTACAGGGGGTCATTTTAGCTAGCTACACTTTTCCCAGATAGATCTGACAGCCCGGCACCCACAAATAGCCCATCAGATGTGACTGGGTGAGCAAAGGAGAAATTGTTTTTATATATACTCCTTTCCCCCCAAGCTCATAACTGTCTCTTTCCAGTGAGAGAACAGGCAGGTAAATGGAGCGGGGTATAGCTTCCATCTGCTGTGTGCTGGCGCGACAGCATTTTCTCAGACACAGTTTTATTCTCGAATGCATTCGCGATTCTCTGGGGGAGCACTCAGACCGAAGCTAGTTAGAGATCTGAGAGTACGTCCCAACGTCTCTGTTTACCAATCATAGTCTCGGTGTTTGGCTGACAGCTGATTGGAGATGGCTGCTGCTGCTGGTTTAGTGTTCCTTGCAGAGAAAACCCACAGAGCCCGCTGCTGTCAGATTCACATGGGTGATTTTCAGAAGTGTCACGTGGGCCTGTTCAGGTTTGGAGCATTTGTCAACAAGCACATTTTTCTAGTGAAAACTTCAAGTAGGAAAGAAGTGAAGCTTCTTATATATTTAACCCGTAGAAAATAATCTCTAGCTTTCCTGAATTGCTCAAGATCTCTCAGGAATACATTAATGAAAACTAAGCATCTGTTTGAATTTCAGCTCTTAACTTTGGAGTCTTTATCCTTTTGCAGAAGGAGACACTAAGCAGTGAAAAGGAGGACCTGCTTGCTGGTTTGGAGACCTTGAGGAGCACAACAAAGCAGCTGGAGGCCAAGAATCAAGAGCTGCAGAAACAGTTAACAAACCTGGACAGAGAGCTTTTAGCAGAGAGAGCCATGAAAGAACAAAAGCAGAAGGTAGAAATAAATAGATGGACAGGAGAAACTGGTTTAAATTCTGGCTAATTGTATATTAAAAAACACACATCAGTAGATTATTACACAAGTAATTTTACTTGTGTATCATTTCACCAGAGTAAGAATAATTTAGTAGTCATGAAACAAGTCATAAAAGACAACAGTCTTTTAACCATCTGATGCAGTGTATGTTTGTTTGCATCTTCAGGACTTGTCATCTGCCATGAAGGAGGTGGAAGAGCTGACATCCCAGCTCCACAAGCAACAGCAGCAGTCTCAGCAGACTGCCCAGGAGCTGGAGCAGCTACGCAAGGTACACGCACACACAGAAATGTGTCTCAGGGGGCCTATCCAGTCAAGCAACTGAGCTGCTGATGGCCGGCCTGAAGCTACAGTGGCACCTCACAGAGGAAGAGAGAAAGCTGCTCTAGCCCTCAGTGCAGGAGCTGCTTTAGTTTTCCATTAGTGGAGACCTACATATTACAGCAGTGTACATGAAAGCTGCCTGGAGGTCTGATTTTGTCTTGTGTCCACTTTAATAATACAGCTTAAGAAACACAGATTATTTTAGACTGATATTGTCAGTGATTTTTAAGAAAATAAATGAAAACCAGATAATAATATACTTCTTATTTTCTACATTTTTGTAGAAAAGATCACAACAAATAATGGTAAAACATACGCTGAAGAAACCATGCATTATTGTTAGAGTATTATTACATTGATTATATGATGTAAGTGAAGACTTGCTTGTAAGCATTGCTAAAATGAAAGTGCAACAGTTTCTAAATCTTCAATTGGAGAAAGCTCGACAGTCTCTTGTTTTGTTAGAAGTATTCCCCGCTGGCAGGAAAATTCCTGATCCATTCCTGATTCTGATGCAGTCTGCCCCCTCTGCTTGCAGGAGGCGCAGCAGAGCTCCCTGCTGGACATGGAGATGGCCGACTACGAACGTCTGGTGAAAGAACTCAATGGAAAACTCTCAGAGAGAGACGAGTATGTTGAGGAGTTAAAGGCCCAGATAAATTCATTAAACCACAAGCAGGAGATGCTCAAGCAGGAAATTGGTACGGATACCACGTTCATTTACTGTATAATCTCCCCCTGTGAGCCGTTACTATTCATTTCTCTTCATGTTCACCCACACTGACACACAGAATAATAAATGTACAATTTATTTGATGTTTCAGTGTGAATGTGTTTAGGAAATGTATGATAATATAAAATATACCATATATATGCAGTTTTTGTGTTACAGCACAACTGTGCTGATTCCAAACACCCCATCTCTTCAGATTCATTTTACATTTAGGGAGGTAGTAATGTATGAATTTCAGATTCATAGAAGCACAGTTTAGAATTCACTGATTTCAAAGCTCTTTTGTTCCTTCAGAGCCTTAAGGATGTTAAATTGTTACATGTGCAATATGATACACCTTTATTGTCAGACACTGAAATTAGTTTTGCGTCACATCAGCAGGATGTTTACACGGAACAATACTTAAACAGTACACACCTGAAATTTGCTCACTTATATGTCATGAGCTGCAAACACACTGGATTCTCTCCTACTTTCTTTGTGTTTTATTTCAAGCTCTATGATAGCAGCAATATGATTGCCTAAAGTATAAATATTGTTTAAACTTTTTTGCATTGTATTTGTCTTAATGCGGGTGTGTACATGTGTCTGTTCATGCATATGATGTATCTCCAGAGGCTTTAAAGTCCCAGCTGGACCAGGAAGAAGACAAGACCTCCAAAATTAAACAGCTGCTAGTGAAAACCAAGAAGGACTTAGCTGACGCAAAGAAACAGGTTTGTGTGCGCGTGTGTGTGTGTTTTTGTTGGTTTGCCCCAAAGGATGTCCTGTTACTGTGTGGAACATTACCGCCTGATGAATGTAAATTATCTTTTTCAGCCATATGTTGGAAGGCCTTGAAAATGTAGGGAATAGTCAGTCATTTGTGTATGTTGATGCTCTTTCACATTTAAGTGTGTGCATTTAAATTTTCACTCACTCTGCATCTTTATGGATGTGCGTGTTCATTCATGCAGGAAAACTCCCTCATGGTGCTGCAGGCGTCTCTGAAAGGAGAGCTGGAGGCTAACCAGCAGCAGCTAGAAAGCTTAAAGGTATCACACCCAGTACTCTCTGCTGCCGCTGTTGATAAAATATAGAACTAAACACATCAGATTTTGCTCGAACACAAGACACAGACAGAAATGTTTACTTTTGTGCATTTAGATTGAGATGTGTGAACTGACAGCAGAGCGCCATCATCTCCAAGAACAGCTGAGATCTGCTTTGGAGCAGCAACAGAGAACCAGCAGCTCCCTGCAGCAACGTATCCACAGTCTGCAGCAGGAAAGAGACTCTGCTAAGGTACACATGTTGAATGTTTTCATGCACAGCTCCATCAGGACAAGATGAGGATTCAATGCACTGCAGGACACATAAGCATTTGTATTTAAGATGCTGCACTCATACTTGGATAAAATTAATCGAAGGCTGTGGCAGCTCATACTCACTAGGGACCACTGACAAATAGGGCTGCAGCTAATGACTTTTTTCATTATTAATCTCTCAATTATTTTTAATTAATTGTCAGCTCTTTATAATGTCAACAGTGTTTCAAAAGTACTTTTGTCATATTCTAAGTGGCTGCGCTGACAGCTGCTAAGAGCCCTTTTTATATGGCCCACGATACAAAATCAAAAATATTTGATCCATATTGAACTAGAACTAAAACCAGTGATTATTTTTATAAGTGAATTACTCACAATGGATTGTGGTTTTTGTTGTTCTGTGCGACAGCTAATCACTCATCTCAGTGAATGAGGTCATTATTCATAATAAAATATCTTCTGTATCAGGAGCTGTTTTCAAACTCCTCATAGGAAATCAATTGAAGAGGTTTTTTTTCTGTCAGTGAAGACAAATGATCATAAAATATCTGTTTATGGACAACTGCACCATAGACGATGAATGATTAATCTTCAGTACTTGATATTGGTAATGCTGGTTAAATGCGTACATGTCTGCATGGATGTCCACCATCAGGCAGCGGTAATTGAACTTTATGATTGGCATTACAGAAGCAGGAGTTCCTTCAGCTGTTGACCTGTACCGTAGGGGTTTAACTAATATAATGTCCAGATCATTCACATCAATAAGTCTCTATATGCTGTATTTCCACTTTGTATTCTCCTTTCCACTGTTCCACCTGCGCCATCTGGTTTTATTTTATTTTTCTATTATCTCTTCTATCATGTTGGCGTGCAGCCCTGTTACATGGTTCAAACCAGCTGTCATTATTAGGAGGCTTGTGCCTGAAGATGATGATGATGAAGTACAAAGAGAAGAAATTGTTTATATAAAAAAAAAAGCTATGTAGATTAGATTGGCCTTTCTAATGGTGTCTTTCCAGAAAAAGATAGAAGGAATGAGACTCGTAGTGGATTGAAAAGAGAAATTACAGAACAAAATGAATATGAGAGATGAGGAAGTCTCTCAATTGAATTACAATAAAAGTACTACTTCTTTTACTACCTCTTCATCCATGACAGTTAAACTGGGTAAACAATCTTCATCAGGCGTTTGATGTCCAGTAATAATGTGGTGTTTTATCTCTGCTGTTGGATTAAAATGTTTCTCTTTATTTGCTAATTTATAAGATACAGTTACTGTTGGTTTCTTCTCTCATTTATTGCATATCTGTGATTAATGCATGTGTTGAATCCAGGCTGAGCTCTTGGAGACAACAGCAGAGTTTGAGAGTTACAAGGTGCGAGTCCACAACGTACTCAAACAACAGAAGAGCAAAACCAGTGTGCAGAGTGAGGGAGACTCTGGGAAGCAAGAGAGGTGGGTGATAGTCAGAAAGCATAACTGTGTTGCATCCTGTCAGTTGTTTGTAAAGCGGAAGTTACAGGGATATATTTATGAAGTTATGTTGACCCTGTGCTTCACCTTGTTGGGTATGAGGCCCCTAAGACAGGAAGACAGAGAGTAAAAGTGTCAGATTTTAGGAGTTTACATTCAAATCCAGTTAAACACATCTAATTTTAAATTACTAACACAAATAAAAGTTATTTGCAAATATCAAAGTGCACACATAAAATATAGCCAATGTCACACAACAGTTTGCATTTTCAGCTAATTTAATCCCAGGTACAAGCCTAAACTAATTAAAACCAAGACTGCATGTTAAAGCACAACTGTGAATGTAACTTGAATATGATGAATGTGTGTTGTGTATTGCAGGGAGCAGTTGTTCTCTCAGGTAGAAAAGCTGAGGACCAGACTGGCAGAGAGCCAGCAATGTCTCCAGAGCTGCACAGTGGAGCTCCAACAGCTCCAGACTGAACACGATACCCTCCTGGAGAGACACAATAAAATCCTCCAGGAAACTGTTAGCAAGGAGGCCGAGCTCCGCGAGAGGTGAACTCATAAAGCTTTAAGGTTCTTTGTTTTATCTCATCGTGTCTGGAATGTTGATGACATCTGGTTCTGTATGGTTTCTCACATTTCCATCTGATCCTCCTCTGGTGTGATTTCTTTTTTTAAGACAGGAACACATGCAGGAAGCGACTGATTGGACCTGCCAAACACTTGTCACTCTTGTTTCCATTGTTTTTTTTTTTGCCATATGCCTTGTACTGATTCTCAGCTTAATGAGCAGTGTCTAAACTCCTTCTTCTCTCTGTCTCCTCATCCAGGCTTTTGTCATTACAGTCGGAGAACGTGACCCTACGATCAGACGTGTCCCAGGCTCAGGCTGACTTGTCTTCCCAAGTCGAAACCCAGAGGCAGACTTACAGAGAACAGCTCAGGAAGCTGCAGGATGATCACCGGGCTACCGTGGAGACCCTGCAGGGACAGCTGACCCGAGTCGAGGAGCAACTCTTCAACCTCCAAAGCCAGAACAGTAAGCATCGAGGGGAGGTATAAACTAACTACCTGATTCTTTCTTCTTCTGTTTGCTGCTCAAAAACTCAGCAGAGAGTAATCATATAAGGAGACAATTCAAAGCATAGAGTGGTTTACAGCCTTTTCTGTCTTGTTTACTCTTCGCTTCCATGAGTAGAATGATGGGAGGCAGGAGGGAAGGGGTGTGTCTGGGTTTATCAGTAGAGCAGCACTGAGAGCTCATTCATCACCTCCCACACAGCTGCCCTCTGGAGTCAAGCAGCAAATACACACTGTAATGACTAGGAAAGGCAAGTGTGTGTATGTGTGTTTATTCTCTCTCACTCCTTGGCCAGATGTTGGCAAGACTCCCCAGCTCTGTTCCCGCCTCACAGTGTGGCAAACAGCTCGCTGTGGCATCTGGAGGGACTCCTCATTAGTGGCTCACACATGGACAGCAGGATCAGCCCGACATGCAGGGCCAATGCTGGTGTTTCATATTTGAGCCACTTTAATGCTATATTTGGATTTAATTGCTGGTTAAAATGCAAATGGGTTCAGCGTTTGTGTGTTTTGCAAGTCCTTTTAGACAGGTGGGTCATAAAACTACTAGGTTTTTACTGGGGTTTTTTTCTTAATAAATCAGATTACCAAACAGTAAAATTGATCTATGTTCTTCATCCTGCTTGCTCTAATTGATTCTTTAATAGAAAGAAAATTAAATAATAAATCATCATAAAGTGCAAAATGTTGATTCTGTTGTCAGTTTTTGTAAGAATAAATCTGTTGGCTGGTTTTAACAAAGACTGCTATGCATTGTGTCTGAGGCAGGATAAGAAGTAGGAATTTTCACCTTTAAACACTTTATATATGTCTCAAGTGGAGTGTTTTAGTATTGGCTTGGCTTGCACAATGAGCTCTCAGGGTTTCTGTCTCAATGAGGCCATCTACTGGTCCAGAGTCATACAAACTCTAAGCTGGTGGAGGTGGGACTTGCTCCTCTCAGCTGATGAGACAGCCAGACTGGAGGCAGGGAGGTGATGAGATAGGCTGGGTATGGCCCTTTGACTCAGTCATAAGTTCATGAATCACAATCTTCTCTGCTGTCCACCTACTCTCTCAAGTGTGTCATCTCTCCTTGTCACCCTTCTATGCACACTTGTTATGACTGCTTATGCCAGATGAACTGGAAAAGACCTGGCCCCTCATTTATCAACCGTTCTTACGCACATATTTGTACGTGAGACTTTTTTTAAGCAAGTGTGGAATTTATTATCTTGTACTGGATTTTTTTTTTCTGTCAATCTTTATTTGTTTGTCATGCAAAATAATTATTTAATTAGTATATTTTAGAAATAATATCCAATATCCAAGTAGTTTTGGTCACCTGCATGAGACAGAAGACAGGTTGGACATTCACTGACCTTACAGAGCTGCATTCCACCACCCAGACCAAAGCACATTTATCTCTATAATTTAGTTTTTTGGTTTTTAACACCCCATCACTCTCCCCTTAATTCAGACTCATTTACTGCACATATTTAAATAAATGTTAACTGAACTTGAATGAGTGAACTAAACACATGTTTGGATGGCTTCAAACTCAGGAGGAATTCATTCTTTTTTTCTTACCATCACCCCAAGAGACACAAGCAATGTCTGTGGGACTTCTGCATGGACTTGTTGTCCCTATATGTGGTTAAATGAAGGCATTTCTGAATGCAAATGACCATGAACAGGAACAAGCAGGTGATTTACAACATGTGGGATTTATCAACAACTATTTGCTTGTTAACGTGCGTGTGACTGGCATCTGCATGTTTAATAAGATTTATTTTGTACTCACGCATTCTAAATTTAGTTTGTTTGATGGAATTTACTAGTTTCTACAAACAGTTCATAAATGACGGCCCTGAAGTTCGTCTGATGCCCCCTTATGTAACAAGGTAGGAGGACGGTCACAACCAGGAGGAATTTTTGGAGTGTTAAGCTACAAGGCCTGAAAAGTCCAGGAATTGTTGGGTTTTGGCATCAAAAAAATATATATCTAAAACCTCTCTTGACCCATTTATGAAGCCATAATAAATTATGTAATCCAACCATAATAATAAGAAGCCTCATACTAGTTTTGAATTATTACATAATTTGACTTGTTTTTATTTACAAACTTTATCTTCCTGCATAACCCCAAACTAAATAGAGCAGTTTTCAACAAGTTCAACTACAAATCACTGTGGCACAAGTAAAACCTTTATGCGTGTTCTTCTCCTCAGGTTCTGTGTCGGTCCAGTCAAGCCGTAAGCCTCTAGCATCAGACCTACAGCGCAGAAACACTGATCAGAACCAAGCTGGGTTTGGAATAACGCCCTTTAGCGACCTCCAATCTATGGCCAGGGAGGAGGGAGAAGGGATGGAGACCTCTGAGACTGAGAGATCCTCCCCAGCTTTCATGCCTCTGCCCTCTCTGGAGCAGCTACTCACATCCCCAAATCCCAAAGAAGGTATGTGTGAAAACAAAGGTTTGTATAAAAGAGTAATTCGGTTATTTAAAGCACTGTGTATGAAATCTTTCATTTAGAGTTAAATGCAGTTTAGTCATTCCTTAGCTGAAGCAGGGCTGACTAAAATAAGAAAGGTGTTGCTTTAACTTGCATGTGGCTTCTGTTGCATCTCTAGAGCCTTTTGTGTGGACAGTGGAACCAACCAAAGAAGAACTAAGTGAGAAGCTGAGCACAGCCACCCGAAGCATGGAGCATATGAACAGCCTACTGCATGAAACCGAGGCCACTAATGCTGTTCTCATGGAGCAGATCACTGTATGTAGATACAAACTCTATATATTATAGCTAAATATATATAAGTCAGCAGAATGGTCACAAACATTAATTAAACTTAAGAGCCCAAAATCTATTTAAAAGATTTTATTTGCTTGGACAGAAATCAAAAAGAAAGTGATATATTATTTTTGTCAGCTCTGTCACGTCTGCTGGTGTCCATACCAGTTTTAACATATCATTGAATTGGCCTGTATGCACCAACAGTGATGTCAAAGAGCCTGGTGTTGTTCACACTCCCTTCTTTGTCAAGCAGAAAGTAGAACTTATGTCCTTTGACTCTGAGGGGGATGAACGATGGGGACTCCTGCCTGTGGGCGTGGCAGGCTACCTGAGACAGTGGGACTGTTATGCTCCTGCCTTGGCCTGGTCCCAAAGGAGACTGTGTGCAGACTGTTACCATTCTCCCGCCCTGGTGTAGAACCACCTTACTAACAGAGCGCCGGCAGAACAGAGCCCCGAGGGTGACTATCCCTGCTCCTATTGTCAGGCATCCCAGAGTGAAGCCGTACCTCCAGGCGTTTGACCCCAGGTTCATCTCAAAACTCCACATTCCAGCCAGCCCCGTGGTGGTGTGCGCCTTGGCTTTTCCCTTTTCCTTCGCTCCGCCCGTGTCTTTGAGCCCGGTATAGGCGAAGTGAGCTAAATATGTCCAGAAGATAAACTGTCCGCCACAGAAGACCGAGAGAAGCCGGAAGAAACTGGTTCTGTCGTGCTCGAATAAGGTGACATCTCTGGAAGGCTGGGTGGAGGTGCAGAAGCTGCGACGGGCTGTAAGCTGGCGGCCTTTGCGGACAAACATTCCGCCGCACAGTCCATAGGCACCGAATTGGTTGAACGAGTTGGTGTTCCATGAGGTCTCTGCAGACATCGACGCATTTTCAAAGAGCCTGGCCTTCTGACGAATATTACCAAGTCGAAACTGCCTGGAGTAATACTCCAGTGTTCCACAAAGCAGGCGCTCCAATCCCATACCTCGGCATATAGACCTTTCCGCGCCTTTGTGAAAGCAAAATAACAAAGTCTCAATTTATAAAATGTCGTTTTGACACTCGTTTTAAATATTTTCTTCCACACTACACCTCTTTACAATAGAGGGCGCCGCCATATTTGTTGTGTGACGTAAGGCGTTATACGCGCTTTTAAAATCTCGCGAGAGACTCAACCAGCTCTAAAACCACAAGCAAGCGACTTGGATCTGAAAAAAAAGGAAGAATTACAATTGAAAGCTTAATTCATGGGACCTTTCCTACCACAAAACAGGATATTTGATTAAATTCTATTGAACTTAATGAGCAGCCTTTTAGGAACACAGACATAAAATTAATTAAATTCTGCATAACATTGTGAAGCTTATTTATTTGGACCAATTAATTGCTTTTAGTGACATTATGCTAAATACAGACAGTCACGTTTACATTGAACAGTTTAGAAACATAGCTGCATCCATCAAAATTATCGTTCAGTTGAATCATGCAGGCAACAATAAACTAATTAATGACATTATATAGAAGTAAAAAGTTAAATATAAAAAAGTTTAAACAAAGATAGATTGCCTCAAACTGCTCATTACTTATCAGATCCATGTGTTTTTTGGTAAGTTGAATAAGATCTTTGTGATGTCAAAACATTTCACTTTTAGAATCTGCAAACTGTTTTCAAAGCAGTTGTCTCTGATATAAGTCTTCAGAAAAGTTTTGAATTCACCACACCTTTATGAATAAAAAACATTTATTGAGCATAACATGCCCACAATATGCAATAAGAGGACATCATAAAAATCTGCAGCTTTTGATATTTTACAGGAAAATAAGCTAGAAATACTCATAAGCAGCACTGCCAGCTTTTTTGTGGAACGATTAGTTTTCAGTGAATAACAACACAAACCAAAAAAATGTGCCATAGATGTACTGACCTTATCAACAAGCTTTATAATGTGAAAAGCAGTTTTTGAATGTTTGTGTTATATGTCTCATTTCTGCCTGCCAGCTGTTGAAGAATGAAGTGAGACGTCTAGAGCGAAACCAGGAGAGGGAGAAGAGTGTGGCCAATCTGGAGTATCTGAAGAACGTCCTGCTGCAGTTCATCTTCCTGCACTCTGGCAGCGAGAGGCAGGCGCTGCTGCCCGTCATTCACACCATGTTGCAGCTCAGTCCAGAGGAGAAGAGCAAACTGGCTGCCATTGCACAAGGTATGCAATAGATGAACTGAACTAGTGCAGTATGCCAAAAGGTGTCAAAAAAGGTTTGTTTTTTTGTTCTTCAAATATCAGTTACCTATAGAAAACTGACTTTTAAACATTGTAATGTTGTTTTAATGATATGGGTTCCATTCTGCATAATTAGGTGTTTGAATTAGTGATGCGCGGGCCGCCTCCTAACCCGCGGGTCCCGCGGGTTACCCGCGGTTCGGGTTGGGGCGGGTCAAAGAATTTTCGCTTCACTGCGGGGCGGGTTGGTGTGGTTTACTATTCTGAAATATCTAGTTCTATCTATTAATTTTATTTTTTGTCAAACTGAAAATAAAGACCTTACTCAGTGTCTACATTTTGTTACTATAATATGTAAGACAAAATATTTATCAGTTATTTAAACACAGGTCACGTTTTGTAACGTAATGTCCACGTAGGCGCGTAGTAGGCTACGCAGGTGCAGAAAGCGCCAAGCAGACAAGCAACAAAAGATGGAAGAAGAAGTGTTGAATAACATTCGTTCGGGAGTTTACGTCCTTAAAAAGAAGAAAGAGGGTCAAATGGCTAAATCACAGGTTTGGGACAGGTTCAACGAGGTAATCAGTTCAGACAACAGCAGCAGCATTGTCTATGTGCTTTATAACACTTAAACGCTTTAAAACACTTTATTTATTTGTCTATTTATGTTTATAGGCTTAACGTTCAAATGAAAATACATTTTGTGTTGCCAGTTTCCAGTGCCAATTTAGGAGACCATATGCACCTTTCTCAGACTAAATAAAAGCATTCGTCAATATCATAACATGTGTTTTAATGGGGCGGGTCGGGTCGGGTCGGGTCGGGTTAAAAAAATAGAAGCGGAGGTGCGGGGCGGTTTGGTGCGGTCCAATTTTTTTAAAAGAGCGGGACCCGCGGGTCGGAAAAAAACCCGACCCGCGCATCACTAGTTTGAATGCTTGTGAACGTTTATTCAGTTACAGTGAAATGACCAAAGAGCTTCTGATGCTTACAGACACAAACAACCTGTGGTTTAATTGTTGAACTTCCTTTAATTAATTTATACTTAAAGGCAAAATAAGTAGCATTGACACCTAGTGTTTCAAATCAGAACTGCAGTCGAAAGAGAAAAACACGGATAGCGTTCTTCACCCCTCCCCTCCTCCCCCTCGGAGAGTTTCGTGTAGGTTGCCGGTTTGTGAAGGACGGTTCTTTTATACAGTCTATGAAGGATGGAGAACATAGCGCCAGCAAACATCATGATGACGAGCGAAGATGACCCATTTACTCCACTAATACATCCATACAGTCACACAAATTCATGTAACGAGTGCCGAGAAATAAATTAGACTAAAATCTTTGTAAATCAAGATAAACTTTTCTGTTAATTTAAGCAAAATTCCAGTGCTTACCTGTGGAGGAGAAACTTTGCCAGCTCAGACTTCTCCACCTTTCAAAAGATTCTCCAATATTGATCCTCGTTTTATTCCGTTTTTGGTCGTTTGCTTTTTTAGCAGGATGGCGAGGCTTTTTAAGTTTTTCTGAAACTATTTCTGGTCCGCTTCTTTTACTCGCTTCCATACCTGCACCTGCTGCTCTTTTGCCGACATAAAATACCAAACGCTGCCTTGTTGTTGTTAGGCAACCATGGGGAGTCGCGTATGATTGGTTAAGGAACCAGGAAGTTGGAAAGAGCAACATGGTGCACCCAAGTTATTCCAGCACGGAACTCTTATTTTGAAGGAGAAAAAACTGACAAATACATTGTTGATGTAGGAGAGAGATTGTTTATAGGGAAGCTTCCTTTTATCTCTCACAGCAAATGAGAACATTTTAAATTATTTTCAAGGGAATAAATCCTAATTATTCAGCCTTTAACAGTTGAATTAATATCTAACAAGTTGTTGTTAATGTTTTTGCAGGTGAGGAGGAAGCGACAGGTTCTCGGGGCTCAGGCTGGACCTCCTACCTCCACAGCTGGTCTGGGATCAGATAGACTTGATGACCAGCCGAGTAAACATGAAACACTGGGAGCACAGTGCAGTGGCATTAATGAGCCTTTTTTCTATGAGATCCTGTAGTAAATAGTGATGCTGCACATTTGAAATGGTTGCAGCGGGGGCATTTATTATCATTTTAGGATGCAGTAGATGGGACCAAGGAATGTAAGAGAGGCAAATGAATGCATGGTAGAAATGAAGAAAACCAAAATTTTGTAACTTTAAATTTGCACTACAATAAGTGCGTTAGTGTATTACCAATGAAAATTACCTGTGACCAATATCTGTCTTCCTTAGTCTTATTAACATAGTGTATTTATACCATTTATTGGCAGTCATAAGGCATTACAAAGCATCATAACAACTATAACCCCATTATTGGAGAAACTAAATTTTGCACATACATTTTGAGATTAGGGATTACTCAAGGGGACAATTGTAGAGTGGCGTAGTATAGCTAGAATATTATGAGGTGTTTGGTTACTTTGCAAAGATCTGACTATTGGGGTTGTGTTCTGTTTCACTTTGTACATGTAACTGATTATAGGTACTAGTGAGTCAGTTCACTATGTTGACCTTTGAATGTTTTTCTCTACCTTAAAGGAAGCCATTACTCATTCCTCATAATTATAAACACTATCACAAAAGTAGTACAATACAAAATATGCATTTTGTCAGCTTTTGCCTGGAGTTTTAAAAGACAATAAAAAAGCTTTTAATGCTGTGTTCTTTGGAAAACAGTCAGCATTAATTCATAATGAACTATCAGTCCAGCCCATTTAAATCTGTTATGTTTATTTTAAAAAAAAATCTTACAGATAAGTGTATGTCCAAGATTCCTAGATTCACCTGACCAACAAAATGTCATATTTGTACTTTTTTCTGAGTGGTTTTGCAGTTGTTTACTCATGTCTGACATTTTCAACTCATTTACAGTAATATATTTAACTCCTTGAGTTGTCATCCTTCATATCCTGTAGAAATGTTTTTCTTCTTACTGTACTTTTTTTTCTCCAGTGGTGACTGAATCTAATTTGAGTGTATGTATTGGTTCTGTTTGGTTATGCCACAGTTAGATCACTGAACTTGATCTGCACAGCTGTCTTAAAGCACAGTACTTATGAAAGCGAGAAAATTTATTATTCCCCTGTCAGAAACATTTAAACATACTTGTGTCACATGAATGAAGCACATGAATAGAATTTGCTTGGCCATTTTCTCATTCCAGTGGCAGCTTTTTTGGGGGGATTCATCCACCAGTGAATGTATTTTTATGTGAACTTTTATATTTATGATGGTTACTGTCAGCAGAAACTATGAGAGATTACCATGACTGTAAAATGTTATCTGTGCAAGAATGACTAGAGTTAAGATCCTGCCATGTGTATCTGTAACAATTTCAAAGCAACTGTAAAATATTTCCAGCTGTACAAAAAGTTAAGTAAACAAAGATGTGAGTGATTACAATACTTGGCATTAAGTTGTGCTTATTTATAGACCCTAATGCTTTTTGACATGCTAGTCACATAACTATCAGCCAGATGTGTTCTATAATTAGCAAAAACACTTTAGGTTTTGCATGTATTCAACGTGACAAAGCTAATAAAGGTAAACACAAATACAGTTAATGATTGTAAGGAAAAATATTGGAGATCTGCACAGATGTCCCAGTCTTTCTAGTCATGGATGACTCCTCTTGCTGGAAAACGGTGTAAAATCTTTCCTTTTAAGGAAATAAATTTGGTACCAGTGTTATGACGCAGTTAGGACAGGAAACATTAAATAAATAATGGCTACTGTATGCTGCTGGAAGTAAAAGTAAACATGCCATTATTCCTCTCTGGGCCCAGCAGCAGCATCGTTAACCCTTTGTTGGTCTTCACTCTCAGTACTGTACTATTAAACTTTACAGTCGTTTCATATCTTTTTATTTTGCCGTGGCGGGCAGGGTGCAATTGACAGATTGATTCACTTTCTCTGAGTTTGCAATAACCTGAACAGTATCAAAAGAATAGTCCTTTGTTTTTTCTTCGCGCCACCCACCCGCCATGTTGAACTTCAGCATAGTTTTCCAGTGGTCAAAATAATGAGAAGTAAGATTTTCCTTGTATCCCGAGCAGCAGCCTCAGTGAGACTACAGAGGATGCACGAGCAGCGGGCGGCATGGGTCTAATGACAGATATGTTAATGTGTTCACATTAAAGCAGGACCCTGCGGTGACTTTCCAGGGTGGGTCCTGCTGTTTCCTGCCATGAAAATCTATAAAAACGTAATTCAGATACAGCTCGCAGACTGAATTTAAAGCTGCCACAGATACACAGGAAAACAGTATGTAAACATTTCCGGTTTGTAAAATAAAAGCATAAATTCTTTATCCCTACAGAAGTGTGCAGTGTTGGTGTCGGTCGGCCTTCTAATAGACTGCTTCTCTGTCCCTTGGGTTTGCGCAACTGTCAACCACCTGAGATGGTTCTCACTATCTAATAAAGAGCCTGGGCATATTGCTTAGGAGTCCCTTTACGAGGATTTGACACTTACATTTCCTCACACAAAAACAAAAATCCAACAACAATTATACTGAAGTAAAGAGTTATCTCTTGTTCTGTCACTTTTGCTAGTTCTTACTACACCATCTTGCTTTCCTTTGAATCAGCCAATACAGCTAGTGTGACATTCAGTTGCTGGTCTGTGACAAACTGCAGGAAAGCAAAAGGCAGCTGTCAAATTATGCCCTGGGCCGGGGTGGAATAAAAATTAAAAATTGAAGTTTGGTCTCTCACCCCTGGGATTCTGCAGGGCAATGAGGAATGTTTGGAAACTTGTGTAGTGGCTAACACAGAATCCTCTTATGGTTTTTGAAAAATAGTATTTTCTCATGATGACTGGATCCTGTTGTTTCTCAAATGTTCAAGCATGGATACTTTTTACTTCTGTACAAATGTGCTACAGACAGGTAATCAAGCAGGTATTTAGATTTTTAAAATGAGCTTCAGAAATTTTTCACTGACAAATTGACAAGCAATGCATTACCCTGCAATTATAGAAAATGTAGCAATTAGTTGTCACAATAACAATGTACTCCTGGACAGTTGACGACAGTTTAAGTTAAGGTTGAACTTTGGAGGGACTGACCCTCTACATTACCACTCTGAGGTCGTGATTTAAAAGGAGACACTGCACAGCTGCAGGCTGGCTACTCTCGCTCTGATGAGGAGACGAGGCCTGAATTCCTACTTAAACATGGAGTTACAGAACATACATCAACCAGGATCAATTAGGACACAACCCTACTACATTTACTCACACCAAAAAATCTTACCACGCATCTCCCAGGCTCCAGACAGAAGCAATAATTGCCCACACCTGAGCTTATGAAGGCAGGAAACTAAACCCTCCCTTCGGAGGGCTGTACTCTCAGCCTACATGTCAGCCCTCATATTCGGGAAAAACAGTGTCAGAAAGTGTTTTAGTTTTAATTTAGTTATATTTTTAATTTACTTATCAAATTAAAGGAATAATCTTTAAACCCCATGTTTAAGTGTGTATCAAACAAGCAAGCTCTTCTGCACCGAAAGCTAACTATTTTGAAGATTGAAGGCGGAAGTGAAGTGTCGCGTGAAGAGCCGCTGGTGGACAGAGGCGAGGCCGTCCGTATGCGCCATTCTGTGCTGAAAGAAACCAGCCCCCCTCTTCCCACAGTATCCCAGACTGTACAACATCTGGACATCTGCAGTAGAGTTCAGAAAACACTTTCTGTGGTCCGAGATAGTGTGGAGAGATGCTCGGCATTGCTGAAATGACTAACGGGTAAGTAAAAAGATTTTATTTTTCATTGAAAACACATTTATTGGAAAAGTGAAGAAGTTGACAGTTTGTCGATGGAGAAAAAAAGTCCGCTATACAATGTTTTTGATGGGCTGGAAAACTACTGTATAGCTGACACGTTTAAGCTATATTTGGAATTTATATATGAAAACCTATAAGGCACCTAAACCAATATGCGAGAAAATGACATTTTTCGTAGAATGTTAGTTTGTTAACAAAATACTAACAATTGTTGTCTGTGTACCTACAGCCTGGACTTGGCGCGAGCGCCCCCTACCGTGTTTTGAGTTGAGCTAAAAGATACAGCAAGAGTTTATTTTACATTTACAGTATGTTCTTGAAAGAGCTGTTTGGATTTGCAGTACACTGGTGTGGCATGCATGACTGACATAAATATAACTTGATGAATAATTGTTGCGAACAGTTGCAGCAAACTTTGTTAGCTCTGCTGTAGCATCTCACAAAAAGAAACCAATGCTACCATGTTCCTTCTGACATCATGTCTGACTCTTTCTCCTTTTAGGGTCTCGAGCCAGGTTTGTGGTCACACATGCTGTTTCCAAGTTCAGATAAAATATTTCTGGCATTTACTGTGGTAAATGTTAAGTGTCAGTCAGCGATAACAAGTTAAGACACATTTGACAACTAGCTGAGTCTTCTTCCGTTTAGACAAAGAAATGATATATTTTTTCTTTCACTCTTTGTCGAGGTAATCTTCCCATCAGGGATTTTAGTTAATTTACTTAAAGTAGGGCAGCTTTGTTTTTATACAACCCAGACTATTTCTAAATGTATAAATAATTAGGAATAAGTAATATTTTTGTGTCAACCTGTGCTCACATTAGATTGACCTGAAACTCCAGCTTAGGAGAGAGAAAGATGTTTAAAAGCAAAGGACAGAGGATGTCCCTCTTTTTTGCAGATCAGCCTCCTCCCTGCCTAGGAATGTCCACATTTAGTCACTGGACAGTAGATTCTGCTTTCCAAACCACTTCCTGACCATCCATTCCCCAGAGACTGCTATTCAGAGTATTTTCCCCCCTGCTTGTATGTTTTATGGCCTAGGATGAATCCAGCTTTCATAAAGCACACTGAACAGACAATACAAGCTTGAATGGGGGCAAGTCTTTAACAGCCTAAGAATCCTTGCATTCCCATTGCATTACATTTTTATCTGATCCCACTCTGTGTTGATACAACCAGAGCTCAGTCAAACGTCTGAGCCTCCGGTGTAGACTTGTCCTTGTTTGGAAGCAGTGAAGTTTGGAGATGTAGGATTTCACCTCACTCAGTAACTGGATGCATTTGGTGTTAAGCAATATGATTGCAGCACACACGGATTACAATCAATTATTGCCTTTTAATACATGAAATAATTCAGCTTTTACCAGAGAACTTTGATGTCTGGGAATTATATTATAGCTGTACATGTACAATTAACTAAGTATTACATCTTTTATATTCATAACTAAGGCTCATACTGCAAGTAATTTTAGTAGCATATGATGTCTAATCACAAGTGAGGGCATGAATAATATTTTCTCTTCGCCTGGTGCAATATCTTGTTTTTGTCTCTTCCTGTTTGGCCACCACACTAATGGTACAAAGTACAAAAAGTAGGCTAAACTTCTACTTCATTTTAAAAACTTGAATTCTTCCACATAAGACAGACTCCTTTCATTCACCTTAAGGGAGTATGCATGGCTTCAGAGTCTCTCTCCTCATCTACGTCCACGTGTTTTCTGTTGAGAGACATTTCTCCTGCATATAATCTGCTGAAGAGTGTTTGTATGAACAGTAATGACAAAAATAAAGTCAAGACCAATTTAACGTTCTCCTGAACATCCCTATTGTTCATGTGTGAAAACAACTCAACAGTATGTTTATGTTGATGGAGGACATGCGTTAGAAATATAGCCTCTAATAGAGTAGTTATTCTTTCTCTTATCTGATGTTTCTGTTTTCATTTATTTAATAAAGGATCATTTTGTCTAATCTCTTAATAGACTAACATTCTTACGCCATTAGTTTCTGTTTGTTTTGTAGTTGTATTTCCTGCTGTACAGTTAGAGGTTTTTCCCAAATCCTTTTTCACTCTTCTACTAGACTTTTCAGCTTTTCATTACCCATCTGTTTTTTTAAGCTTTGAAACGTTCGATAATGAATAAATGCAGAGTGGTGTAGAGAGAGAATGGAACAACAGGAGGTGTGATTGTTATCATTTCTTACAGAGGCTCATCAGTATTAGTATGTGGGCTTTCCTGTTTACAGGACATCTAAGTTCTTTCTTCCCTGACATGTAACCTAAACATTGTATACTATATTACATTATAGGAAGATTTTAGTCTGCAAACATATGGAGATCATGTTTTGCACTCTTTTTATGATGACGGACAGTGTTGTCCCATACCATGGAGACATCTACGACTATGAAAGATCTACATACAGACAATGTAACAACAGTGTTGTTTGGGATTTTCCTTCTTTATAGAAGCTTGGTAGAAACACTCACAGCTCTGTGCTAATTACTTGATCATCCATTTGGTTTGGTCATAAACTGTCACCTCTTTGCGCTTCCTCACACCTCTACCTTCCTCTTTTAACGCCCTCACACTCCCCTCATATCCTCACGTTCTTCCTCCAACATGATGAACAGTCCTAAACTGTTTTTACGTCCACCCATCTCTCTCAAGCACATAAAGCGCTGGCACACAGGCACACAAATGGACACAACACCCTCTGGCATACACATATTGTACACACACAGCAACCACAAACAGGAAATGATTAGGCCATGCAGTCTGACATAACTGCAGTGGGAGTGTTTAGTAAAGGGAACTTGAGAAACAACTAACATATCCTCACTACAGTTGGATGCAATTTTGGTAAGATATGTTTAGTTATTATCGGTTTTTGTAATTGTAAGAATATTATCCCCAAGTCTCCACTTTTTTCTTGCACGTTTGCACTGATATACTGTTTATCAAGTTCAATTTTATTTGAAATCTTCCTTTGTGGCTCAGCATTTAGAGTAGTGTACATACTTATTGTATGAGCGACAGTATGACTCAGTTTGTGATTGTTATATAAAAAATAGATTAATTAAACCTAACATGATCAGAATGTGCAAGAAGAATATATTGGTGGTTTCAGATTTTTAAAAAAGGAAAGAAGAAAATAAACATTAACCCCTCAGTCAATGCAATATGTGGCATTTTGTCCAGTAGTCTGCTGTGAGTTTGTTCTGTTTTGTGATTCAATGTTTCACTTGATATGAAATCTGTAATACTGCTGCTGTCCACAAAGGGGCAGCATAATTATAAAGGGAGTATGTGGAGCTTGTGGGAAATATGTGTTCAGCTTCAGTTGGGTGGGGGTGTGTGATAACAAGACAGCTATCTCAGCATATTTAGAGCAACTAAGAACATTACCCCAAAATAAAGCCTTTACTTTTACATTTTACAGTCAGTTTTCTTCATTTTAAAGTCCGCAAATGACCGATTTAATTACTTTTAAAACTTTTTTCATTTAAACTTAAATTCTGTTCCTGCTATTGCTTCTGTTCAATTAAACAAATCTACTTGATTGCATTAATGCAGATTAATGGGTAATGTTGTGTCATCTTTAGACATGTCAGCCAGTGCTGCTGGGACCCTGCTGCAGCTGATATTGAAGTTGGGCATTTACTCTTACATGACTCTGTCAGAATCATGAGGAATGCTGAACAGGTCATGGCAAGCTGCTGAAGGGGAATCTGCATGCTATAAACTGTTCTTTGTTGGTATATACCTTTTAATATCAAGGTGATCCATGCTGTTACTCATTACTCTTCCCACAGCTTTTTATCACCATCAAGCCTGCAGTGAGTAATTTATTTGATATCAACTTGTTTAAAGTGACATTGCCTTTTTCTAGAACCATATTTATTTTAATCGTAGTGATATTTAGTGAATTGAAAACTGTCTCCCTTCAGTCTTCTTAAGATAATCAAACTCCTTCCTCTAGCTGCTTGTTTTCTTCTACCCCCTCTGAAAACTCTGTCCTGGCTTTGATAGGATCTTCAGTTAAGCATATTGAAGAGGCAACTTTGTTTTGTGTTTGTCAGAGAGAAGTGCTTGTTCCTACATAATGCTGTGATGAATTATTCATAGGTTGACCTTTTTATTTTTCAATGGTTTGTTGTTTTTCTTGGGCAATAATTACAGTTTACAAAAGACGAGCTCAAATTCAGTTCAAGAGCACTGCATGACTAAAACTTGAAAATGGAAACTGCAGTGTGCAGTTTTCTTTCTTTTTTCCTTTTTCATTTTACTGTTCAAAGCAAACAAGTGCCACCCTCTGGTCTCTGATAGCTCCTTCAAACTGATACAGAATAGCACAAACAACTCATCTTTGTCTGTGGGATATATAAGATAAAAGATGTGAGCAAGGAAAAAAGCTTCTCTTCTCCTCAGCTTTTTGCCCTCTATACAATAAGCCAGTGAGAAGCAGGAGGGGACAGCGGGGGCAAAGGCCAGATGAGGTAATGATTGTTCTGTTCTGTGATGCATTCGCCCTCTACCTGTTTCAGGAGGAGGAGCAAGAAGTAGTTGGTAGGTGAGCAGTGAGAGACCACACCTCTGTATGTGTCCTCCCTGGTGAGTGTGAGCCCTGGAGGTGTGTTTGAGAAAGAGAGAGAGGGCAACACAACCCAACATTTTCATTTGGCCTAACAGTAACACCCACACCTCAGTCACGCTATTAGTATTGCTGTGGAGTGAGGTTCTCAGCTGATAAGAAGAAGGAAGGAAGTGAGGGGAAGGCAGAGAGGCAAAGGAGAGATGAGCTCTTTGAGGCTGAAAGAGTTGTCAAACTCAGACTTATACAGGCGAAGACAGGAGAGACCAGACAGCTATGGAAGTCTGACGAGGAACAGCCTCAGGTGAGTTGGCCTCTGAGAAGCTTTTAATCTTCTGTGAGGAGTTTGATGAGTGGTTTAATGAAAGGTTGATTTATCCATGATGACTGCTACTGCAGCTGGTCTGATACATGCATTTTACTGTCTATTGTGTTGTTAATAATGCTGATGTCCAAATATAATTCTCAGCATGTACTGGAAAGTGTTTGCTTTTATAATAACTGTGTTCAAGAGAAGTTAGTAAGCTTTGATCTTTCATTTCAGTTTGGTTTTAAAGGACTTAGACCATACAGGCAATCTCAACTGAAACACTGAAGAAATAAAAAGTTACGTTTCTTTCTTTCTAGATTTTTTATTAAGTTTAATTTAAAAAAAAAGTAATTTCATAATATTACAAGTAGTGCTATTTGGTCAAATAAGTACTTGTCTTCATCTTTAAGCTGCATATTTGTCTATTGAGCTGTAATGATGCTTCATGTTAAAGTTAAATAATGAAATAAATAAATAGCTTGTAATGTATTTTAGTCCCTTGGCCGCTAGTTGCTGGTTATCATCTGTAGCTGAATTCACACACATTAGAGCAAATCAGAGTTTTGCTTGTTTCTCTGGAGAAATTCATCATTGCCAAAGAATAGCTAAAGATAAGTATTTACCTGTGTGTTTTTGTATCGACAAAGCTAGATAAGGGTGAATGTATAGGAGTGTTTGATTAGTAAATACTGCAGCTGATGGTTGAATTCCTCTGAGTTGTGTGAGCAGCACCAACAGACTTTTTAATACAGGTTTAACAATATAATAAAATAAGTAATTCTCATTTGCTCTTTCTTGTTTTTGTTTTTTTCTTAGCCTCTCTTTTGCTACACTTCTGCCTGTGGGTGTATGTGTATGTGTGTGTGTGTGTGTGTGTGTGTGTGTGTGTGTGTGTGTGTGTGTGTGTGTGTGTGATCCTGAAGTGGCTGGAGGAATGTGGAGAATGTGGGCAGAAAGGGGGAGCTCTTGCTTTAGAGGTGTATAAAGTCAACTCAAGCATTTCATTTCTTACCTCCTCATTCTTGTTCAATACAAAGTTTTTACACCAGGCAGTGTATCATGATGACGTATGAAAGCTGCTTCTGTCAGAATATCACAAAAGATTAAACTTTTGGAAAGAAGATTGTATTTTACTAACCATCATCAGTCTGTTGAACAAACCTCAATTTTAGCTTAATAAGTAAAACATGTTTGTAGATAATCTCTTGCAACCATTTTCACTGTGCAGCATTTGAATGAGCACTAGTATAAAACAAGTATAAGATATGTAATTAATAAAGGAAATCTTGGAAATATCCATCTTTTCACTTTTCACTGGGGACATGAGAATGAAAATGTTCAGATACCACACATCTTTAATCATCATTATGAAGCCAGGACAAAACACAGTAATAAAACTAGCTGAAAATTGAAAACAGACTTTTCATGCGCAGAGATTAAAGCTTTTTACTTGAATATAGTCTAATAAAAATGTTTACAGTCTTGGTTTATGCATCAGCTTTCTGCTACACTGAAGTTTTACTAAACCCACCCACAGCTCAGCCTAAGCTAGTGACAAATACAGATATGAGCATGTGTACCTGCATGGGGTTTCTGTGCCACGGTGTTGAGTTTTAATTATCTGAAAACCAAAATAATTGGCTTTGACACAATTTCTAGTAGTTTTGCTTGTAAATGTTGAACAAAAGTTGCTTTGTTGACATTACTGTAATATAAAAAGAGGGAAGACATCAGAGTTGTTAGTGTATTATTGGACTGAGTGAGACCACAGAGTTGTTAAAAAGAAAGTGGTTGTTTTTTCATATTGACTCTAATTTATTCATACAAAAGCTTTCACAACTGTATCAAACATGTGCATATAAAAATAGTTTTATCAATTAATTTTAAAAGTTTATGGATTTAGAAGTTGTGTTAATCTGTAATAAAAGGTCAACATTACGAAGTACAAGAATGTGAAAGTGCTAACACCACCTTCTCTTTCTTGTTTCTATCTTGTGGGCTGCATGTTTTTCCTGCCCTGGACAGTGAATTGAGGCCGGACCATTGCTAGCTAGGTCAGCATGTCCTTAGAGACCAAATCACAGAACAATGGAAACGTTAGTCATGAATTATGTTTGCACAGTTATTACATCTCCCTGTTTCTGAGTGTGTGTGCATGTGTGTGTTTGTGTTAGTGTACGCACTACACTTCCAACGAAGGAAAAACAGTTTTGCCCAAGCAGTCCTCATGTCTGTGTTGCCATGGTTGCTGTTGACACAGTGAGTAGGGGTGTGTGACCAGGGTGTGTTTGATGTGTGTCTCAGGCCTGAGTCCATTAGACTAACAGTAAAGGCAAGTTGTAAAAATAATATTTTGTAATACACCACGCATTTCTGCTGTTTATGTCCAACCTTTGCAGGATTATAGTATAAGATCTTGTAATGCATTTTTCTATTCACCTGTACTTTGAGATTTTGTGGGAAAACACATGTCTTTGCAAATACGATAAATATCCAGAACTGTGGGTTCCATGCTTTGAATATATTTACTCAGAAAAAAAGCCAAGTGTAGGACTCTTATCTGGAACAGGATACTATATTTCTTAGCGTTATTGTAGATACAGCTGGTATGACCTGACCTTGTGCCCATACACTGTTACGTCCCCATTTATCTAGGGGGTATAAGGACGGAACATAAGGAGAGTTGAACACTGGATAAAACAAAAGTGCACAATTTATTTGCTCAAAAAAATGCAAACCAAAATGGGTTCTCGAAACAAATAAATTACTATCCAATACCGATTAATGACAGTCTCTCCACAAAAAAAAAGAAAACTCTCAAAACCAAAAACAACAAACAGAACCAAAAGTATCCAAGTACAAAACAAAACAGAACAGAAAGTGTCCCAAAAATGGGCTACACGTACACAGGCGTATTAGTAAACAAAATCAAACCAAAACTGTTCCTATAAACCAAAAAGTCACCTCACCTCAAGCAGGAACAATAAGTTACTCAGATCTCAAAAAATTACTCATAACTCAAATTTCAGACTATTCACAACCACAGAAACTCTTAGCACCGCACAAGACTCAAATCATTCCCAGGCTGGAAAACTGTGTCCCGCTGTCCACAGTCGCCCCGAATGAAGGTGGTGTTGCAGGTAAATAGCTCTCCCATCATGACGGTCCAGCCAGTCTGGAACTGGAGCGCGTGTGGACCACTCATGAGTGAGGGAGGGCGGAGCCAAGGAAAGCTCACACTGCCAATCATGAGCACCGGCTGCAGTCGTACTGCCATCATCATGCACAGACTGGAAGGCCTGCGGCCATAACATCCACTGACTTTTAAAGGCCTCCTAAGGAAGTCTCAAAGTCCTCCTGCAGAGGAAACACACCAGAGATGTGTAGTTGACTGCTGCTGACAGTTGCTGTGGTCTTTTTTAAGACAAGGTTGACATTCACATCAACACTCTCCCTGCATCTCTGCATGTCTCACACAGAATAGTGTCGACCTCGTTGACATAATAACGCTGCAACAAGTCTATTTCTAACTTTTCTGTTACAGTAGAGCCCGTTATCAATGTCCAAAACAAATACAAGTTTAATGCATATTTGCAAGTGGTCAGTATAAGGGGTCTATAGATTTATCTTTTTGGATGCCTCATTAGTGTAAAACAGAGACTAATGTGGAAGATTTGAGTCATTTTTATATTTTAGTTTAGCAATGTCTCAACTTTTTAAGAACAACAGCGTAAACACAGTGCAGTCTAATCTTCTGATGACACTAAATAGTCATTTCAAGTAATAACTAAGCTAACACAGGGTGAGGTAAATTGCCAAAATTTAAATTGCCACAGACTTCCCAAGAAAGACTCAATTTACAACAAGTACAACAATTGAGGCCTGTGGTTTTAACACAGGCTGATTCGACATTTTTAAATGGTACCGTTTAGGGCCATTTTCCACCCACTCTTTAGCTTGGCTGGCACTATGGTGAGAAAATTCACATGAACAATCCACTTGGCTGCGTCAGACTGGACACCGGAGAGCTTCTCGAGCTTGCACTTTAGGGTGGAACATTGTGCAGGAACTTTACAGTTATCAAGCGGAGAATTTCCTGTCCAGGACCCACCCTCGGTCTATTGTACCCCAGTCACTCAACACGGGTTACTAGTGGCTGAGTTCTCCCTACACAAAGTGAATGAGCTTTATGCAGACAGTGTTCTGTTTTGAAAAGGCTCTGGGGGATTTTTAAGGGTTCATGTTGAAATGTTTGGCTCATTATGTCATTAAGCATCCAAGCTGCTTCTTGATGGAGGGGCCTTTCTTAGTTTTTCAGTGATAAAATCAGACACGAATCATAACTGCAAAACACTTGGATTAATCTCTGCATTAGAGTGGTCATCCCTTTCAGAGCTGCTCCCCACTGTGTACTCTTTCCCACACATAGACACAAAACAGCAGCTGCCAGCACCTAGTTTGGAGTTGAGTGTCCACTGGGTGTCTATTTGTAGAATGGAGTCATGAAGACTGTTATATTGAAGAGCACTCAGATGTGTTTCAGCTGGACTCTCTCTCTCTCTCTCTCTCTCTCTCTCTCTCTCTCTCTCTCTCTCTTTCACACACACACACACACACACACACACACACACACACACACACACACACACACACAGGTTTACAACATTGTGATGTTGACTCAACCATTTATTAATTAATCCTTACTTCTGCAGGATTAACACAACAGCTGTTCTCTGATTTTAAATGTCACACATGTTAGTCTCACTAGAGTGTATTTCCGGATCTGGCCTGGTGTTGTTTTGATGTTTTGGGATGTGGTGATTAATTTGAGAAGCCAGTTCAGTGTAGCCACATAAAGGGCTATCATTTACCCAGAAGAGAGACAAATTTAGGATTTAAAGAAATGCCTAGGTTTAGGCCATGACAGGATTTTGATGGTTACTATATTTTATATATATTTGGTACAAATATCTTAAGAGTTATATTCTGATATGATATTCAACTTGATCCTTAAAAAAACAATAAACCATATGAAATCTATTTGGAAATGGTGACTCTGAATTGAAAGAATGCAAAGTTTCTAACTGAGCCAGCCAGTGTGTGCACAGTTAACGGATCAAGCTAAACATGCCACTTGTCACATGCCAAACACTATTTTGAATGCCTGGCTTTGTAGGCGCATGCACAACAGTAGCCCTGCAAAGCAGAGACATTCACTGTTGGTGAAACAATGGCAGCATGAGTGAAGATGAAATCAAGTATGTGGTAGCTCTACATATGATTAAAATTCACATTAATTTTGCTTTAGTTTCCTCCTCGTGTGTTTGTCCAAAACATTTTATTCATTCTATTCCTGCTATTTAAGTTTCTGACATTTTTGTGTTTATTTTTTTGCTGTGTGACTTTCTGGTTTTGTGCAGTACTGAGCCAGAACGCCCAAAGAGCTCCAGCTGGGAGACTTACATACATGCAGAGATTTATATTATAAGGAGATACTTAGCAAAAACTGTATATGTTAGTGTCACAAAACATTTTAAAACCACAGCGAAAGTCTGTGTGTGTTTATGTGTATGGGTGGGTGTATGTCTTTCATGACACAGTGACCTCCCTCTGTCTGGACAGGCGTCAGGGTGGGCTCTGTAGTTTCAGTAAACTGCCCAAGAATAGACAGCGAGTGTAACAGGAGGGGAGGCTGAGCTGAGGGTGTGTGTGGAAAAAAAGAGAAAGAGTTGATGGGAATGAGAGAAAGAGGGAGTATGTACGTTAGAGACAGTGTGTCTGAGAGAGAGAGAGAGAGAGAGAGAGAGAGAGAGGGAGGTAGAGAGCTCCCAGCTCGGTCTGATCAGTTCCCCTTCTTGCCATGTGGTTTCCAGCTCTCACAGCTTACTGCATTCCCTTTACTGGAAACCAGCACTGAACCATCACTAATAAGTTTTACTGGAAAATAAGGAGTTCTGATAATATTTACTTAGTGCAAGTTTTAGATGGACTTTTAGGATTAACTCGGACCATTGTAGATGAATATGGAGATAAACGGACGTGCCTTGCCACCATCGATACCTGAGGATGGCGAAGCCCTGGACCATGTTGGTCACGGAGAGATGAATGGCTACCACCAGAGACATCAATATGTGGATGGAGGGGAGGCTGAGGTCCCTGTGTCCAAGTCCCAGAGACGGAAGAGTGATGTAAAAGTCTATAAGGAGTTTTGTGACTTCTATGCACGCTTGTAAGTAGTGGATGTGTTAGTGGACAAAAGCAAAAATACTGTAGTTAGTTGTGGAGTAGAAATTGCTTGAAAGCTTTAGATGTGTGGACTGTTATAATCCATGATAACAAGATGTCTCCCCAGAGAAAGATTTCACTCACAGCTTTTAAGTTGATGAGTAAAACTTTCCTCACCTAGCTGTAGTATCTCTGTGGGGTATCATAGAGCATGAATAGGACGTATGACTTTGTTGTTTAACAATAATTAGAGATTTTCCATATCATAAATCATAATCTGCATTTTTGTTAGTGATGTGCCAATTAAAATGATGCCAGTTCAGAGAAAATGTTTTATTATAGTAGAAGTGTACGGTAAGGAATTTGGTCTGCTCATTGGCTGGCATGGTATTGGTGTGTTAACTGCGAGGTGACTGCAGTGTTACAGAATGTGAAGAATTCTCATATGCTTGAAGCCGGGTTTTACCAGCCAGTTTGATTAGCTCAAGCAGCCGTGGGTGCCATGTTTGCACAGGGATCACTGTGAGTGCTACAAGACAGATCGCACAGGAAGGGCTATTTTTGTGCCAAGGGGGAGTTGTAATGCAAAGTAAAATATTCCAGCTGGCATTTGAAGTATGTGTGCTTGAGAGACAGGACAGCTAAATATACATGCTGTATTTTTGACTGATTGGGGTTCATTGTAGGCTGTAGGGAAAGAAGGAACATGATCAATCTGTTATTGGAAAAAGAATTCAGTAATTGGTGAAACAATTTGGGCTCAGCCATCAGTGGATGACTAAATCATAACATGACAAAACAGGGTTCTCTCAGTAATAAAAACAAAACAAAAAGTAATTAGTGGACTTTTCTTAATGCCTGTAGAGTTGTTTTATTGTAAGAGCAGCAATACAAAAGGCAGGAAGTGAAGAGGAGACCAGAAAGGCCAGAGTGGAGGGAAAGAGACGATATTCACAAATCAGGACTGATAGTCCGCATCCTTGCCCCTTTACTGACTACCAGACTCCTTTTATAGTCAAATGCCATGGTAGCAGGATTAAAAGAAAAGCTTTTGTTGAGGTATTAAAAAAAACAAAAAAAAAAACACACCTTCTCATGTCCCTGTGTCACCTGTGTGCCAGTGTTTGAAACATCAGTTTCAAACTGTTTATGTAATTATTTTAAGATAGATATAAATACAAATATAAAAAACACCAGTTATTAAATAAAGGCATGTTATTGGAAGGGTGAGAGGTTAGCAGACTAATTTGGGAGTATTGATAAAGCAAAAAACACATTTTGATGCTGGTGGAAAGCTTGTGTGGGTGTAACGGTTCTCCCTGAAGACCTGGTAATTCAGAAGGTTTAATAGAAAATGATTTATTGAACAGAAGTGGTAGTGAATGGAAACAGAAACAGTCCGATAGGATGTGGCGAGAGGATCTGGGTAGACTGTGGCGCTCAGGAATCTGCAAGTACTCCAAATATCATGTCTAAAGTCCAATATCCAAACAACGTGGTCGTGAGGGCAGGCAGAGGTCATACACAGAGAGGCAGACATAAGACAACTTATCCGGGGCAGGCAAGAATCCGTGGTCGTTCCAAACAGGGTTCGATATCCAGGTAGACTTGGGGCAAGATAGTCCGGCTTGGGTCAGGCAAGAATAATCCGTGAACGTAACAGGGTCGATGACAGGAAACCTGAAACATAACGCAAGGCTGGATCTCAACAAGGCAACAGCAGTTGACCATCTGGCAGAGACTGGAGAGGGTTTAAGAAGGGTGGGGTGCAGGTGAGAAGAGGGAGCAATCAAGGAACTCCAGGTGGAGCAAATGAGCCTGATCAAGGAGCTGGAGGCCCAGCAGAGCAGCAACCATGACATGTGGGATTGTGTCCTAGAAGAAGAGTTGTGTCAGTTGGGCTAATTTTACCCTGCCAGGTATTGTCCAGCCTATCCCTGGTGTAAACAGAGCAGGTCATTTTTGGTGAATTCATGGTGAATTCATGTGTATGGGCCGTTAGCAGCTGCTTTTTCTTATGCTTTTCTGCTAGCATTTATATTGTTTTTCACTTTTTCGTTGATACTGCTGATTTGCCCAAATCCATGTAGTGTGGATGGGTACAAACACACCTACTAGTATTGATAAAACAAATAGTATTGGAAGCCTGTTATAAAGAAAGAAAACCCTGAAATAAAAGCAGACAAAACACTTTGTTGTCATTTTTGAAGAACCACATTAAACAAAACTTTATATAAATATAATTATATATAATTTTTTTTCTTTTTTTTACCAGTGCTTTTAGTGTCATTATGTTGTGGAAATTCAATTATTCCATGGAAAAAAACAAAAACAAATTGCTAAAAATTGCATTTGTCATTATGAGTTATTAAAACATTAGTTCTTTAGTATTTTTAGCCAAGTAATAAGAGCCATTGTGGAAGGTCTAGAGAGCCACTTGTGGCTGTGGAGCCGCTGGTTGTAAACCCCTTCTATAGACAAAACTAGGGAGAATTTAAAATTGTATGATTCAGTGACCCTATTTTGTTCTATAATTGCATAGGCTTGTCTTTGATGCAGGATACTTGAGGAAGGTAGGAGCATGGAAATGCCTGAGGAATGTATCATTTCCTCCCACAAATCCTTTGGACAGGGCAGGACTTGTTATGTGTTTGATATCAGTCCAGACAGGGTATATAAAACAATATGTTTTTGATAAGCCTGGGAAGGCTGGAAACATCTTGCTCCAATGTGTTATTTTTAAAGGACATGCCAGTTGCCTTTGTCTTTTCATGTGGATGCGGCAGATACTCATGAAAAGCTTTGATCGACAAGTGGTAGAAACATGGCTACTTTTGGATAAAGCTTCAGAAAATTAAAAGAAATTCAGGTTTTTGTTGAATTTGTTGATGATTACCAAGTTAATGTAAGTTACAATGAACAGATGCTGTAATTGGATAAAAATCCTACATAGTCTTGTGTGTGTGTGTGTGTGTTGCCTAGATACACGTGTGGTATTCTGACCTTTTAAAATAAAGCAGGGAAGCTGTTGTCCCTCCACTATTCCTTCCTTGGTGTTTTTCATATCAACATATCTGTCTCCAACATGTTTCCACTCACAGTCAGGCTTTAAACACGATTGTTATTGGAAGTATTGGAATGAGGATATGCTTATTTGTAGGGCTGTGTGATTAATTGATAAATCAAATTTTCTGTTTCTGACAATTTATTCTTATGAAAATCAGGATGATAAGTATATATGGGTGAAAAGGTGAAGTTTTAGATTTTTTTACCACTTCACATCATCAGAAATAATCAAAGCAGGCAGGTAAAAAATACAAAGAAAAACAAAAGAGATCACTGCTCTGCTTCCTGAACGCTCAAAGTTCCCAGCAGTGATAATCCAACTCAGGGCAGGAATAGCAAAAAAAGAACAAATTAAAAATCAATCCAGTTAGCACACTATCCAATCAATCCAATCAGATACACACTGGACCAATTCAAAGTGTTGTTTACATGACAGGGAAACTTGCTTCATCTCAAAGACCCAAATCCTGTTAACAGCTATAAAAACTAGATGCTGTAAATATTAACTGACTGGTTTATGCTTCAGCTGATGTTTTGCACATTTTCTCTTGAGATTTATTTAGTTTGTTGGATTGTGTAATTTTTGTTTTTCCAAATCTCATTGCCTTGGTCCTTCGACCGAAAACAAGAAACAAATGCCAATGTGTTGGTGGATGACAACTGAAGTTGCGTTTTTTTTAACACTATTTACTGTAACTGATTAGTAAAAAAAGGGTCATAATTAAGTACTCTTATAAAGCAGAGTTTGGTTTTGCTTGGTACAGAGCAGGTTCTGATACCACTGTTTTCCACAGAGAATAGTGGGATCATGCTTAGTGATATGTTTCAGAGTGAGGCTGTTAAACGTCAAGGTAACATTTTCTAGTTTTTCTTCTTTACGCAACATTTGCTGATTAGACTGATCCATACGCCCTGATAATTAGAGCCAAAATAAACCCCGAACCAAGATTGTGAGCTGATAATATCTTACATCACTTTTTCCACATTTTTTATAATTTCATTTTTATCTTCCAGCTGTTATCATGATGTTACGATGTTGTTTGCTCTGTCCTGATATGACACTGGTTATCGACTTAGCTCATAGTTTCCAAAGCCTGTGTTGATTCATTACATTAGAAGAACAAATGGGGGGGGGGGGGGACGTAATTCCCTTTAACATTCCCAACGAACTCTCAGAAATGATCACCTCAGTTATGTTCTATTGAACATGCATATAATTTAGTAGTTGAAATACAGCACAATAAACAACTTAAAAACTAAATATTTTGTTCGTAGTGCCATTTAACATTAGTCCTTACACAGTTCCCAATGTAATCACACTGCTTCTCTAATGAAAAGGCAACCAGTGAAAACCAGATTACAGTAACTAATAGCTCATAATTAGGACTTATTCATGGTGGCTTCACTCTGTATATATAATAAGTAGCAGCAAGAATATGTGTTTATTTGTGTTAACTGTAATGAATTTGCATTTTTCCATTTAGCTTGTATTCATTTTATGTGATTTTCTTTCTTTTTTTGTATATCTGGGAGTCTTTTGTTGACACAAGCGCTCATTCATCCTGATTTGTTTTTCCCTCTCCTCAGCAACATGGCCAATGCACTGGCCAATGCCATGTGTGAGCGCTGCAAGAGTGGCTTCGCCCCTGCAGAGAAGATAGTGAACAGCAATGGGGAACTTTACCATGAGCAGTGCTTTGTGTGTGCCCAGTGTTTCCAGCAGTTCCCAGAAGGACTTTTCTACGAGGTAACATGCTGTTTGCTTATGAACTGAAAAAGAAAAGATGCTTGACACAGTCACAGGTTCACAACAATGGATTATAATAAACACCTTTAACTCTAAAGGCACTAAATGGTGAAGTTATTGTCTACAGTGTTTGTTTACACTTGCACATACAGTAAATATTTAACCATGTGTAGGCAGAACTGTAGGTTTACATGAAACTTCTATGAACACAGAAATTGCTCTACAAAAGAAAAACAGCCAGAGTTACTTTTGTCATTGACTGATAAACTATTTCCTTTTAAACAAGAGAGCACTTAAATGCAGGGGTTGAGATGATGCACTTTCTTTAAATAAAGAAACTGCCGTGTTGAAGTGAGTAAAAAAAAAGGTGAGCGCAGCCTTAATGCAGTATTGAACTATTAGAAGCCTGCTTCCAGTAACCTGTCTGCTGGCTGGCCTCAAAATGAGGTCAGATGATTTTTTTTCTGAAAATCTGAGGCTCTTTATGCTGCTTCAAAAGAGGGAAGGTTGTTCGATATAAACTTGAAAGCCAAAGATGTTGGTCTATCATTCACTTTTGTACTTATTATTATTATGGATGCACAGTCAGTTGAATATTAACTGTTATCCCACTGTTTGAGCAGTAGTACTGTAATTAAAATGTAATAAACATTTTCCGTTTTTATGCATCTTTTCTCTTTCCCTAAGACTCAAAGGTCTGCCTATGTATGTTTTTGTTTGTTTTCCTTTGGACTAAGTACTAAAGCAGTGTAGAAATAGGTGTGCAGAGCAATGATTTTACTAAAATTATAACATTAAATGAATGCTTTGCCAATGTTGATCTTAGTTTTTGGTTAATCTCTATAGGTCCTACATATTAAAAATGCCCATCTTTACCACTGAAATTAGGATTTTTACTACCTGGTCCTGGGGAAAAAGGTCTAATTATCTATATCTTACTCATAATTTCTGAGAAAGAGTGCTGGATGCTTTTTATACAACTCACACATTTAAATAATTTAAAAACTTTAAATGTTTTGGACTGGGCAGCTTTGAATGAAAAGCAAGTAAACTCCCCTTTTGTTTATTAATCACATTTAAACACAACAAGCTGATCCTGTGAGCTGCCTGATGGACCCTTACATTATGGTCAGCTTCTCATTCAAATCCATCCTTTGCACATCACTTCCGACTGTAAGTACCAGAGACAATAGACAGCCTTGAGGCTTCAAAATGACAGTCCTAAAACCAGACCGTGACGTCATGGTGGCTACCTCCACCTTTCATTTACAGTCTGTGGTTACAGTCAATTCAAACATGGGTTTTAAAAAAAAAGTCTTCAGTTTCTCTAGATTTGTAAAAAAAAATGCCTTCAAAATACACGCCTAGATCTATATACAATCACTGATTCTTATGGTGTTCTCAATATGGTGTTCTGTTTCTTTAACAGTTTGAAGGCAGGAAGTACTGCGAACATGATTTCCAGATGTTGTTTGCTCCCTGCTGTCATCAGTGTGGTGAGTGTATCCATTTACCTCACTTTGTCCCATCTCTTCAGGGTCATATAAGCAGGGATACTAGAGAGATGTAGCATACCTGAACTACTACAAACTTCCTTAAAAATTTTTGTTCTTCTCCCAGGCGAGTTCATTATTGGCCGTGTGATCAAGGCAATGAACAACAGTTGGCATCCAGACTGCTTCTGCTGTGATATCTGTGAAGCTGTTCTTGCAGATGTTGGATTTGTCAAAAACGCTGGACGGTCAGTCCTGTTATAACCATAACTGTTATTTTACTGATTCTGCATCACGCCTTGTGTCAGAATTGGATCATTTTCAAAACTGGTTATATTTTATTATGTCAAGACAGGTTTTGGGTAAAGTTTCTTTAAATTTTGTCAGAAAATTTAATTCTTTTTGCTCTGAAACATTAGAAGCTTGATTGCCGTGTGGAAGGGTGAACCTCCCAGATGAGATGAAACACAAATTGGCCCAACATAGGAGATGAAATGTCTAATCACGTACTTCTGTCTTCCCATCAGGCACTTGTGTCGTCCATGCCATAACAGAGAGAAAGCTCGTGGCCTCGGAAAGTACATCTGTCAGAAGTGTCATGCCATTATTGATGAGCAGCCTCTGCTCTTCAAGAATGACCCGTACCATCCTGATCACTTCAACTGCAACAACTGCGGGTAAACACGCAAACACATACCTGACCAGCTGTGTCAGCCTCACAAATTATACACAGCACAAAGCAAGTGAGAGAGCTGAGTGCTCCCGGCTATGAATAATCCTGAAGAAACACTGGTTTCAGACTTGAGATGCCATGTCAGAGGGTTGGCAAGTTACTTGCGTTGATATAACAGCTTCTGCAGCTGGACTTCATTGCAATTAATTAATTAATTACATTATTTTATATACCATTATTATGTGATTTGTTTTAATTTATCTTTTTTAAAAAATCACTTTTTTAAACAAGTGTCTATAAAAAAAGTAAATTTTTATTTAGCCAAAATCTAATTAGCCAAATACCTTATACTGCCATCTGGTGGACAAATTATGCAATTGTGGTTGCAGGCACAAAAACCCTGCATGTGTGCCTGCATAGAATCTTTGAATCATTTAATTTGTGTGTATTTTTATTTACAAATAAATTCTTTTTTTTTCTTTTTTTTGCTTGTTTGTTAAACAGATAAATACTTATTATTGTGTTTAAAAACTCCTGATCTGATGAAAGTGTCAGCTAAGTTGCTATATATTGTTTACCTTTTCCTTTGCAGCAAGGAGCTGACAGCTGATGCCAGGGAGCTGAAGGGGGAGCTCTACTGTCTACCCTGCCATGACAAGATGGGTGTGCCCATCTGCGGGGCCTGTAGGAGACCCATTGAGGGCCGTGTGGTCAATGCTATGGGCAAGCAGTGGCATGTGGAGGTGCGATCCAATAGCTTGTGTCTAGATCTATTGGCTGTATTCATTTTTATATTATTCTGTCTACATCTATCACTGTCTTTATTAAAAGGACAGTAGTTTCTCCATATTTTGACTACTTTGCAGTGGGTTTCCTACAAAGTCAGTTAAGTACAAAATGTATATAATATTATTTGAAAGCCAAATTAAGTTTAGGCTATTTTTTGTATATTTTAAGTTTCTTTTTCTTCTCAGTTGGGTTCAGTATCTTCATCTCTGCATATATAATTTCTCCATCATCTTTCAGTCTCTGTTATTTTCATCTTTTCTTTTGTCTTTTCACATCTTAAGTCCATCTTCCTGTTTTCCCTCCTCCACACGTAGCATCATGTGTGCTCTGTGTGTGAGCGCCCATTTCAGGGCCACCCCTTTTATGAACGAGGCGGGCATGCCTATTGTGAGCGACACTTTGATATGGTGAGGGGGAATAAGGATCTGCCTGATGTGTATTGCCGCCCCGTCTCCCTGCCTGGCTTCAGTCTACTCACCTCCATACAAGGGTTACTCTAGTTTAAGTTCACATGTTGGTCTTTAATTAAAAAGTCTAAAAGGTGGCAGCTGCAGGCCAGATTGTCTTACATTATTCAAGAACCTGAAAGCTAATTGAGATTAAATTATTCAAACTTTGATTTCTTTGCCAACTTCTTTGATAATCTGGAATTATGATAATCTATCAATTCACTACTGCTTCCATTTAACTGAGTTTCATGAACTGTGATTTAACATAATTCTGAGTGAGAGAAAAGGTGAAACAGTTCATTGGGTTTAATCTTAAAGGTAAAAGCCATGAAGTTTGGAGGTTCCATTGTTCATTAGGCTCTATTACTCTCTGTAGGAGTGTTTATATCTTACCAGGATAAGATAAAAAAAAATCCCCTTATGACTGAATTGAGTATTAGCACATCCTATTTAGACCACTTTTTTGTACACCCTCTCCACTTCCAGTATGGATGCACTAGCAGGTCTGACCTGACAACGTTTGAAGCAGACTCTACTGCTGTCTTTAACACAATCTGAATGGGATTTTAGACTGACTGATGGCTGTGTTAACCATGTGTGCTTGGCCTTGGGTTTGCTTGCAGCATTTTGTGTGTGCTAAGTGTGAGAAACCCTTCCTGGGACACCGTCACTACGAACGCAAGGGCCTGGCCTACTGCGAAACCCACTACAACCAGGTAACACACACCATACGGAGCATTTATCAGATAAGATCTCTAATTTGTTCCAAAACAGTTTGCCAAATTCAGATGTGCTTATACGTCCACAGATCGACGTTTAACTTTTAGCAGCATTTAGTTCCATCAACACTTAATTTTTTTTCATAAATTTTGATTAACTCATTTGCAGTAAAACAGATAATTTCTATAGTTTTCAGAAAAATATGAAAATTTGACATTAAATTAAGAAGAACACTAAAAAAACGTTTTTTGTTTTGTTTGCTTTTTTTTTTACCTCAAAAGTCTAAAAGGGAGTAGGAAGAAGTATGTCAATACTTATTAGTCCTAACCTCTTACACTCAGTTCTCAATTAGCCATTAATTTTTCTTTACAGTTGTTTAAATGTCTACACTCGACCATTTACACACAGTTCTGTAAATCACAAACAACACAAAAATATAAGTATGATAAGTCATATATACATAACACAGATCAGTCATTCTGTAGATATTTTTGTCTAGGGTGATTTATATATTCCTCCAGATACATGTTTCAAATCATTTCTTTGAACTGAATAATGCTTCTTCATTATTTTAGTTCAATTGAAAGACTATTCCACAGTTTAACTTCTCATAGCAAGTTTTCACAGTTACTCGTGCATTTAGTTATTTGAAATTGTAATCTCCTTCTCTACCAAGAAACTTTCTATGAATGTTATGCCTAAATTTATACATAATTTTAATATATTTTAATAAGCTTTATTTTTTATACGGTCAGCAAACTTCAGAGCTTTTGAAACCAGCATATTGGTATGGTCTCTAAATCCGGCACAATGGATGATCCTTTTTAAGAGTACATAGAGTACACAGAGAAAAAAAGAGTGCATAGAGGTTGAAGTGAGGTTTTATGTGTTGCCCCAACCGATACACAGTAATAGTGGATGTGTGAGTGAACAATAGAGCATGTGGCATGCTTCGTATTTTGACCAAAACTGACATACCTTTAGATAGGTACCAACAGTAATGTAATGACTCCACCTAGTGTCTGAAAGCTGGATAAAGCTTTCTTATTTATTTTTTCTTACTTGGCAATACTGTTTGACCTTCCTGGAACGTTTGCAGAGGGCTTGTAGCCTGCAGCCTTTGTCTTGTCTCCATGGTTTCTGAAAACAGCATGTTGAGCTACGATGAAGGCCAGCAGAGACCTGATGAGATCCGTTAACCTTCTGTTTCTCTTTCTTTACCACACTCAGCTGTTTGGAGATGTTTGTTACCACTGCAATCGTGTTATTGAAGGAGACGGTGAGAAAACGTATTTTTTAGAAAGCATAGTTTGTGGAGGAAGTTTTTGTCCCGTCCTGCTGACATCACTACTCATAGTAGCATTTTTCTTCCGTATTGATTGATTTAGAAATTCTGTAAAGATTTCTAAACACTGTGTTTTGAAGATTATAAGAGGTTTATTTAAATGGTGTGAAGATAATCTGTGATACTGCTCATGTGACTGATTTTGTTTATTTTCTCCCAGTGGTGTCAGCCCTTAACAAGGCTTGGTGTGTCAACTGTTTCGCCTGCTCTACTTGTAACACCAAGCTCACTCTCAAGTAAGTTTTTGTACTCACTTGACATTAATTATATTCACTGAATCTGCCACAAACTCATGTTCTTCAGCCAAAGTTTCTCTGCATGCTCTGCCATGTATCTCTTTCTCAACTGCTTCACTTCTGAGGCTTATTGCTGCTGTAATCTGTTTCTCAGTTCTGTTTTTCCCTGATTTCTCACCTTTCTCTTATTTTGTTTTCTTGTTCATTCTTCTCCCACCTCTCCTCTCCTTCATCGCCTCTATACATTTCCCTTTTGCCCACTCCTTTGTTCTCTCCTCAACATGCTTCCTCCTTCTCTGTCTTTGTCCTGTCCAACAACTCTTCCTCCTGTCTTTCCCTTCTTTTGCACCTGTCGTCATCTCTCCTTCCTACCTGCTGTGTCAGGGATAAGTTTGTGGAGGTGGATCTGAAGCCAGTGTGCAAACACTGCTACGAACGCCTCCCAGATGACATGAAACGTCGGCTGGCCAAGCGCGAACGCGACTCAAAAGAAAAGAAGAAGAAATTATTGATACCCATGTGTCTGTGACCTTCTCTTCTGCCTTTCTCCTCACTTCAGTTATTCTTCCTTTGGTCAGTTTCCACCTTCCTTGCTTTCCATCTTTTTTTTTTATTTTTCACTCCAACTTTAATATTTAAATCACAGTTTTTCTGAGTTCATTCACCCTGGCTTTAAGGCCAAGTAATGAAAGCAGAGATTTAGCAGGTGAACGAAAACTAACTGAACAAATCTGAATGGCCTAACACTGTAAATGTTTCGGCACATGATCACCTCTGAGCAGGAAACTGCAATCAGGATTCAGATTGGCATTTGCTATGCAAACAAGAAAATCAGATCAATCACAGGGAGAAGAGAAGGCTTTGTTTCTAGGATCTCTCAGTGTGTCTGGTGTAAGAAGCTAAGCCGTAATCACTTCCGGCAGCTTTCTGGCCTCAGCTGAGGAAATGCAGAGGTTTCAACGGGTATGACGCCTGCCCCGGTTCTGGCAGTGTTTACATACTTTGGCTGAAGCAGCTGAGAGATTTTTGAGAGATTTGCCAACGTTGAGAAGAAATTAAGAATTTTAATCTTCATGTAGATTTACCTCAGAGCACATGATGATGTCTGCCAAGTTGAGGTTATTCAGAAAAATTGAGTAGTTCACCAAAAATATTAGAAATACTAAGTGAACAAGGCAAGAAATATAATCTTGTTGGTATATGTAAAAACAAAAATGAAACAGCAAGTCAGAAAAGTATTCAAAGCATTAAGCTGCCAGTAACTAAAATAAACAAAAATCATGCAGCACAACAAGGCCAGACTTGAGTTTAATGATCCTTCTAAATGAGTTCAGTCCTGTTGGAAATTAAAAAAAATAATAACTGAAAATGCTTCCAATGTCAACATGTCACTGCTTGTGTTGTATTATAGAGATGGTTTTTAAGAGTATGAAAAGTATGGGTGCGAGGCAGCATGCAATCACAAACCAGCAAGTCAACAAACTATTTGTCACACCACCAGCTGTGGGATTGACACTGGCATCCAGATTTAGAGCTGTCGAGATCTAACTGCTCATATTTCCACCACAGAAACAAGTTTGTGGAGTTTGACATGAAGCCAGTGTGTAAGAAGTGCTACGAGAAGTTCCCCCTGGAGCTAAAGAAGAGACTGAAGAAGCTGTCTGAAACTGTTGCACGGAAGTAGACACACAGTTGAGCAGGTGGAGATGAGACAGAGAGGTTGTGTTCTCTGACGGCCTTTGAGGGTCATTACAATAGAAATTAAGTGGTTAATGTTACAATTAGGTTTATTATTTAATGGAACAATTTGCTTTTAAACATTTCAGCCAGAGGAGGAAAATGCTAAGGCTGGCATTTGGCTCCATAGTTGGTCATTCAGTCCAACAAGTCAAGATGTTTGGCTTTAATCTGTTAAGTGCCTTATTTCTCAAATCCTGCACTGTATATTTTTCCATATATTCACTTATTTTACTGCTATATTATATACAAGTATAAATACATGGCAAAGGTCCTATATTAAATGAAAACATGAGCTTTAAGAAACACATGGAGAAAATGTGACATAAAAGTTTTGTGATGCCAAAAATAAAATCTGTAATAATTTACTTTATTTAAGAAATGGCTGAAGAATGCATTTGCATTTAATGTGTATATAATTGTTTCCTGTTTTTTCCTATATGCATTATTTTATGCATAATGTATATGTATTTTCTTTAACTATGCAAAAGCTTAGTTCAATAAAATTAGAATATCTTTGTGCATCAATAATTGAATGATGTCATACTGCATGCTACAGTAATAGACTCACTATCAATAGATAAGATTTCCTTGTTAAACTATATGTCATACGTCTTTTTATGACTTGTTGCTTTGCTAACTGGTACTTCCACTAACTTTACTGAGTCACCAGGTTTTTTTGTTTTTTTTAAACATGTGTTTAACCAAAAAAAATTCACTTATGCCATAAAATAAATCCATGTTTTTTATTTAGATTTTTTTGTGTGGTCTTTTTTTTAATTCACTGTTAATTACAATCAGCCCATGGAGGCAACAGAAGAACAGAAACCAGTCATTCAGTAGCTATAAAAATTGTGTTCTGTTGGAAATATGCCTGTGGCATGGTGTCAACAAATACTGAACACAATAAGCTTCACAACTCTTTGTGTGTGTTATAGCATGACAGCTCAAGGCATGTACAGACCGGATGTGGGAGTGATGTTAAATGAAAGTTCCCTGTGTTTGTAATCCAGAGAAAGTGATCCTCTTAATGGAAATGAACCGACTTTCCTGGGGCTCAGACTCACTTAGGAAAGAAAGCCAACTTCTCTCATTATGAAAATGCCTCGCTTGTAATTTATTTTGACGTAGGAAATTTATTTTTTCTCATATAAGTTTATAAGAAATCCACATTCTGTGATATTATTGACACCAGAAAATATGTTAACTGTTCTGCATTTTATTACTGAAGCCACACATCATGTAGGAACATCCAGTTGTGGGGCAGATCTCCAATGGGACTATAAATAGTCTGGTACATAGTTGTATTTGATATGGTCACTACCTGTGTGAAAGAGGCAACCACACATAATCCAATTCTCCTCTGATGCTGTATTTTATCTTTGCAGTGTTTGTGAATAGATCTTTTTCATAACACACCAAAGTGCATGCTCTAGACTTAAATTGAAGATTATTTATTTATATTCAAGAGTCATCTCAGTTGATCTGAATAAATGATAAATGTTATTTCTAGCAGTATGCATTTGTTTTTTATTTTAAATTTCTTACATCTATCATAGTGTTACATAAATTCAGTAACAGACCAAGTAGTTCATAGGTCATTTAATTACAGTCAAAGGTATATCTGGGTGTCAAACAATAAAGATCTCATTAAATGCCTGAATTAAATGACTGTTTTATCAACTTCCGTGTGGTATTAGTAAGACTATTTTGTAACTGGTATATTTACTTATCCTCATTTATTCATTTGATTTTTATGTGTTTTGCATAATATTTACTTTTATAGTGTTGTAAAGTAATCTTTCAATCCTCATTTTCGAGTCCAAGAAACAGCCGGGTCCCCAACCTTCTTTCAAAAGACAGTGCGTCAGCATGCGTCACACTAAATGCTCCGTTGCCATTGGTTTAAGGTACACCTACACCCACGTGATCCTCTGCCATTTGACGGCAATGAGACTGCGCATTAATGATGGGGAGTTAACGTGAAGGAGTGACGGACGAGTTGAAATTAATGTCTGTGGTTTTTTATACTTTTCTGAATTCCTGATATTCTATGAACCGTTGCCAGCTCTTGTAGAAGTTCTTGACATCTGAAGCTATGCGGCGGAGTAAGGCTGAAGTGGATCGCTACGTTTCCACAGTACAGAGTTCCTCTCCCTCACTAAAAGAGGTAAGTTGAGCCAACGGCTAACGTTAGCGTGCTGCTGCCATTATGTCAGACCAGCATGTGACATCCTGCCGGTATAAGAACTCCGCATGGACACATTATAAGTATACATCATTTGTAGGTTTAATTTAAGCAGCGTATAATCAGGTTCCCAAATATTGCCTTAAGTGTAACCTATGTTTGCCGCCCTGGGCTAGCAGCGCGGCTTTATGACGCCTGGTTGCGTCCTTCCCTTCTCTCTCAGAAATGCGCGGTTTGTTAAACCAGAGCTAGCTAGTTAGCCACGGCACAGATACCTGCAATGTTAGACCGCTTAGCCTCCTTGTATTCTTTAATATTGACCCAAAATCTGATTTTAGTCCCTTTTTGATTAAAATGTAATTTCTAACTGTTGTTAGAAAGTACACTTTAAAACTTGGCGTTTAGTGTAACGATAATTATTGTTTTCATTAACCAAACAAACTGGTACAAACTGATAACGTTCATTTCAAGATGCAGGGCAACGATAAATGCATGAGCTTATTTGATATCGCAACTAATTTGAAAGAGTTATAAATGTATAACTGTTACACACACACACACACACAGAGATCTATCTATCTATCTATCTATCTATCTATCTATCTATCTATCTATCTATCTATCTATCTATCTATCTATCTGTGTGTGTATATTATTCAGTGATGTGTTTTCTTTTCACAGAAGCCAGTCAAAGGATTTTTATTTGCTAAATTGTACTTTGAAGCAAAAGAATACGAACTTGCAAAAAGGTAAACATGTGATCTTTTCATTTTTGACCACGCTATTGTATTATCCCTCCTGCTTCATACTGACTGTAAGATTGCGTGTTTAATGCTGTTTCCTAGACATGTATCGGAGTATCTCAAAGTGCAGGAGAGGGATCCCAAAGCTCATAAATTCCTTGGACAGCTCTATGAGAGAGAGGGAGACATCAATAAGGCAGTTGGATGTTACAAGGTAGGAGCAGCATGTCATTCAAAATAAAATAATTTCAACCTTTTTTTTTTGTTGTTGTTCTAAAAGGCATGAAACAGCATATCTTCTGTAAGCAAATAATTCATTCATGGTTTCAAATAGAAGAAGACATGCATAATATGTTCCTTTTTCAGTTAAATTCCTGAAAAGTATGTTATTTCTGTCAGAATTTGTTCCTATTATCTCAAATTTGAAAGTTTCAGATTATTAAGCATATAAACCAAGCACACTCATAATAATGACCCCCACTTCAATCTAGGCTGACAGACAAGAATGCTAGAGGTTTTGCTTCTGTCACAGATAAGATAGTCCTGTAAACAAACATCAGCTAAGGCTGCTTTGGAGACTCCCCCACAAATCCTGTTGGAGCATTTTTAATAGTCATTTTTATTGGCACAGCAGCATAAAATCTAGAGTATCCAGACAGAAACATTAGGGAAAATATTTCTTATTGGTTGCATATTGCATGTAAAACCAGCTACTCTTAAACCTTATATGTCAAAGAAATTTTAACTTAACAGTTGCAGGTTTCTGGAGTTTGTATTAAGACCTACATTTAGCTTTAATAGAGACCATTGTGTGCAGGCTTTAACCCTTTATCTGACACTCATTGAAATACTTGGAAACTTAAATTTTCAACCATAAAAAGAGTGTTATTTTAATAGCAGAGGATATTACAAGACTTTAAAACTTGTGTACTTTTTTCCTGAAAGAAGTGGTCAGTACTTTTTTCTCAAGGTTTCTCAAATTTTTATGCTGAATACCTCACTGTGGTTCTGTGATTTCATTGACTAGCATGCAGAGACATTTTTTATGCCCAGTATTTTGTACAAGTATAATCATTTGCTCATTAAAGGGTTAACGTAATGCTTACCATACTTTTTCTTTGGGCGAATATTCCTCACCTTTGTGTTTCTGTAGCGCTCAGTGGACTTGAATCCAGCACAGAGAGACCTGGTGCTGAAGGTGGCTGAATTACTTGTCAGTAAGAAAGAGGCTGATAGCAGAGCAGAGTTTTGGGTGGAGAAAGCTGCAAAGCTATGGCCTGGGAACCCAGCAGTCTTCAACCTAAAGGTAAGCGTCATGTGTTTTTTTTGTTGTTTTTTTTCCCTCTACAACTTAAATAGTCATGTGAATTAATTTAGTACTGCTTCAACTTGCACGTTCAAGTCTGTAGTATCCAAATCTCAAAAGTCTGTTAGTTTTCTGTACAGTCCATGAAGAAAATGGATACTAATTGAAAGTTAACCACACTGACTCTTTTTGTATCTGTCCCTTATACAGGAGCAGCTGTTGAGTCGTCAGGGTCAGCAGGGCTGGAACCAGTTGTTCGATCTCCTCCAGGCTGAGCTTGCAGCGCGGCCAGCTGACGCCCATGTAAACGTGAAGTTGGTTCAGCTATTCTGTCAGGATGGCCGGCTGGAAGAGGCTGTTAAACACTGCCTGGCTGCTGAGAAAAGGGGCCTGCTGCGCAACAGTCTGGACTGGTACACAGTGGTGCTGCACACTCTGCAGGTCAGGATGGGTGTTTTTTAGTTCAATATTCAGCTTGTTTCATTAGGTTAAAACATCTTTTACTCAAATGCTTCTGTCTTGTTAAATTTGTTTTCATTCGTAAAAGCAATCCGTTTGATTTTAAAGGAAGTCTTAAGAATGTCTCATTCTTCATTTTAGGAGTATCTGGCTCAGCCCAATGTCTCTAGCAATGAGAAGACGTTTCGACTCCTCCAGAGAGAAGTGCTGCTGGTACACTGTAGCCTGCTGAGGCTCACGCTGTCAGAGAGCAGCGTGCAGCCAAGCCTTGATGCACTCAAAGGGTAGGTCAGGTCTATTGCTGGTATTATATTCTATAAAACAGCTGCATTCATGAAACAAAATCTTTTTGTTATAGGTTTCTTCTTATTATTTTTGTTCTATTCTGCCTTGAGTCAACATGAGACATATCAGAGACGTGTCCATTTATTTTTGTGACTTGTTACCTTTACATCCATTTTGTTTATTTTTTTCATACTTTTTAGTTTGGCTTGTGCATCTTCCCTGCTGCAGGGAAAGTTTTAATCTAAGTTGATTTTTTTTCTTTTTTGTTTGTTTAATTTTTTTTACTTCATTTGTGCAGATTTGACCAAGCTATGCAGACCCTGAGCAGCATCGCCAGCCGTCACACAGATGATCTTTGCGAGGTTTTTGTGGAGATGAGAGGTCACCTCTACCTGCATGCTGCAACACTGCTGTTAAAGTTGGCTCAGGATCGACAGCAGACCTGGAGGGCCATCATAGACCTGGCTGCACTGTGTTACCTGCTGGCATATCAGGTACTCGCACACCAGCAAACATTAAGATGTCTAGTTCTGCTCCAGTCGAATCGAATGGAGAAGGGACAGTTATCAGATTTATTTAGTAGAAATCTTATTAATGACTGTAAAGCATGGAAATGTTACAGATTAGATCATTTTTTTCTCATGTTGTTTGAATTTTTCTGGAAGTTAATAAAACAGTCTAAATGATTTTATTCAAACTATTATTTAAACTATTTATAATTCAATGTTTTGCTTAAATTAAAAGGTTTTCTTTTTTATGTCCAGTCTTTAACAAATTTTGACTAAAGTCCTCCATTATATGCAGTGCTTCGGATAACTCAGGGCTCATCAGTGCTGTGGCTTTAAATGTAAAACAAAAGTTGAAGTTTTCACTTAAGCCGCTCCTCTTTCATCCAATTTTATTATGCATTTATTTATTTCCTCCTTTGTCCTTCCATCAGGTTCCCAGACCAAAGGCAAAAGTGACCAAAAGAGACCAGTCAGCCCCACAACTTCTGGAGCTGCTGGCCAATGACCGACAGAGTCAAGCAGGACACATGTTGTTTAACCTGAGCACTGCTTCGGCCACTTTAATCAGAGAGGTCAGTCTCCGTCTTCTGGTTTGGTTACATTAAATTTTGTGACCTTTTTAGAATATAAAAGTAAAGTGTGCTATGTCAATGTAATCAATTGATTTAGTTCGTTTTGAAACTGTACAAGATGACAGTTGATCTTTTTGTTACATTGTTTTAAGTTATTTAACACCATCTCTGCATCATATCCACTATGTAATATACTTCAATGATAAACTAATGTTTTGGTTATATTTGTAGAAACAGACATCATTATTATCTTTTGTGTTTGTAGGTGGTGGAAGCATTTGGGAACCGCAGTGGTCAGGACTCTTTGTTTGAACTCCTTTGGGGTCCGCAGGCCTCAACCGGACCCTCATTTATTGCCAACGATGACATTCGTTCCATTAGCGCTGTGGCTCCAGAGCTCTCTCAGCTGGCCAAATGGGACACTGGTACAAAACTTAATAGTAAAAATTACCTTAAAGGTCCCATATTATGCTAAATTTACTTTCTAAAGGTTTTCTAACAGTCATATGTGTCCTCATAGCCTGTGTGTGAGGCTCAAAAATGAGAAATTTCTGTCGCCTCACTCACTCACTTGCTCCACTGTTTAGGGAATATGTGCTCAAATGGATGAGTCTGAGATCTTTCCCTCTGTGACCTCACAAAGGGAAAAACCACTCACCTAGGTAGTTGAAACTCCCATTGACCTGCCCCCTTGGCTAGCTGAGCCTGCCCTCTAAAATCACCGAGCGGGCTCCAGCGAAATTCAGGTCCTCTCCCAGAGAGGGGCATGGAGTGGGCGTGGACAGAGACCACTCATGAACATTTAAAGGTTCAGACATAGCAACAGCATGTTCTCATTAGAGCTCACAAGAGTCACTTTGTGAATGGCTGAAATTACAGACCAAGCCTGAATTTGGGGTAATACACTTTGAAAACAGTGTTGTTGGACCTCTGATACTCATATGAAATTGTTGAAAAAATGTGTAATATGGGACCTTTAAGTACTAAAGTAACCAGTAGGAATGACTTTTTCTTACTATAAAAACTTTGCTGCATCCTTTGTAGGCTCCATTCTGTTACACAGTGGTGATTTGCAACATCTGAGTTGGTTGGGGCTGCAGTGGTCTCTCCTGGGCCAAAGACCACCCATGCGGGACTGGCTACAACAACTTTTTCCAAGGTTAACATTGGAAACATCCAAGCTAGACACCAATGCACCCGAGTCGATCTGCCTGCTGGACCTGGAGGTAAGCTGGCATCGTCCTGGGGTTGGGCAAATCTATTTGTAGAATATTCTGTATCTGATAAAATCCCACCATTAACAAACGAACAGAACTGTTTACATGGTTGATGTTATGTCTGCAGGTAATTAAAAATGTTCTTTGCTCAGAGTTTATATATGAATATTTTAAACAACACATTCACAATAACCCATACAAACAGTTGCAATAACTTATACGTGCAATAGTGAACTGGGAATCTGTACCACCTCTACTGTGTGCAATGCTTGTTTATATTGTTTTATTTAACTTATCTTATTGTTATTATTGTTATATTTATTGCATTCTATTTGCCTCTATTTTGCTTTGTACCTGTATATATTGTGTCTTGTGCTTGTCCTGCTTTACTGTTGGTGTCGTATTGCTGCTGGTACCCAAATATCCCTGAGGGCTCTCCGAAGGGATTAATAAAGTATTTCTATTCTATTCTATTCTAAATAACTGCTCTTAAACCATTTATATGGGCCAGCACCTGTAATTTCTCTTGACTAAAATTTACTTCTCAGATCTTGTTTTTAATCTGAACTTTGGCATTTGTCTCATTTTTTTACGAATGTTTACCTTTTTGTCCGGTTTGATCCTTCCAGGTGTTTTTATATGGTGTGGTGTTCTGTGGCCACTGTCAGCTCCAGGAGACAGCAAAGATCAGCAGTGCAACAACCCAGCAGCATCAGCAGCTCTTTGTGCCCCGCTGCCTTCCTCTTCCTCTGCTCCGCCTCTTAACCACTGACAGACAGAGGGATTTGTGGGACGCCATCTACAACCTTATTCACAAACGAGCAGCGTGAGTGTCAGAAGCGCTGAGGTGACACTCAAAGATAAAACTTGCGGTATATTCAGCTGGAGAAAGATTCAAGACGAGTGAACTGCTAAAACTCAAAATGATTATGTATTTAAAACTTAACCCAGTGAAAAGCCCTGATCTGCCAGCTGTTTTAAAATCTCAGAAAAGAGCTAAAAATCTTTTCCAGCCTTCAGACTTGTTGCTGCTAGAAGAAAACCGTAATAAACCTGAAAGTATTGGCATGAGCGTCTTTGTGTCCTGTTCCAGTCCAGGCACGTCAGCCAAGCTACGGATGATTATGCAACATGGGCTGAGTACTCTGAGGGCCAGAGAGAAACATGGGCTTCAACCTGCACTGGCCATCCACTGGGCTCAATGTCTTAGCCAGACGGTATATATACACACACACACTTGCATACACTGTTTACTCAAACTTGGTTAGTTCCCAGAAAAGCCTGATTACCATTTGAGATACTGATATTGTAACATTGTAGCTCTGCCACATAATAAAGGCTGACCAGTACATCAATTTGAGAGAGAAATTTGCCACGTGAACGTACTTACAACTCATCTGTCATCATTTATAAACATTACTTTTTCAGCCATGGAGTCCATCATCTATGAAGCTGACAGTCTTTTCTACTCTGAAAGACTGTACAGTCAGCTACAGCCATGTAGGAAACTTGGCCAAATACTAATTTCTTCACAGCTGCTCCTTTCTGTCTCTCAGTCTGCAGCTGTTAAACAGGATTATGTTTAAGTGTAGTGTCCAAACAGCCTCATGTGCTGCTGCCTTTACCATGCATCTTTGTGTTAATGGTAGGATTAGTAACAGCTGAAGAAATGGCTCGGGCCAAAAGGGCGTTGTATATCATAAACATGCTCTGACATCTGCATGTGTTATATCGTTAATAACACAGGGTGATGGGGTGAACTCCTACTACGACCAGAAAGAGTACATCGGCCGCAGCGTCCACTACTGGAGAGTTGTTCTCCCCTTCTTGGAGAAAATCAAAAACAGACGCAGCATACCCGAACCCCTTGAGCCCCTTTTTAAACACTTTAATTCCAAGGATATTCAGGTTAGTAGTTTTCTCATATTTTCATTTTTAAATGAAATTTGTGATGCAAGCATTGTCACCTCAACTCCTGTTTTGTCTCTGAGCTTTATCATGGTGGTTTGAAAACTGCTTTTGTGTTGCTGTTTTTAGATATCTTCTGTGAAAGGTTATGAAGAAGAAGCAAACATAGCATATGCTGTTCTCCTGGACATCGAAGGCAGAACAGAGGAAGCAATTGCCACCTTGGAAAGCATCAATAACATGTCATCCACCTGGCATTTAGCACAGGTAAATAACCAAAATATAACCACATAAGAAACTTTATTTCTATCAAACCTTTATAGTGGCTTTGTTTGTTGGAGCTGTTTTAAAAGGACCAGTGTTGTAATGGGAAGGGCTTGTATTTATTTTTTGGATGATGATTAACTGACTCGGAAGATTTGACAACCTTTAGATTTGGATTTGCCAGAACTTGTAAACATTAGTTACCTCGAGTAAAACTTAAAGGTTGTCACTGTCCAGTTTATGACACTTGTTGCTGTGTTTGCTGTCTTGCTACAGACATTCTTTAATATCTAGACCAAAAACAGTCTTTTAATTTCAAGGAATACTGATGTGCAACTTGCTCATCTTGACCAGCCTCCATGTATTTTCCTCCTTGCCAGATCTACCAGCGCTTGTCAGAGGAGGCCAGCAATGGGGTTGAGGAAACCCAAGACAGATGTATAACATTTCGGAGAAAGTTCAGAACCTATCTGTCGAAGATTTACAATGCCAATGCAGACGACATCAACAAAGTGAGTCCAGATTTTGAACCCTAAAAGAGAGGGAAGGAGAGACTGTACACTTTCAGAATATAAGCCAGATTAATTGTCCTTTTTTCCTCATGTAATAATGTTAGTTTGAACCATTTAGCATCCATTTCCTGCTTTTTGTGTCTCAGCTGCCTGTGTCCATGGAGGAAATTTTGGACCTCCTGAATGATGTAAACCAGCAGCTGGGGTTGAGTGGGGAGGACATGGATGAAGAGGACGAGATGGAGTTAGAGCATCAAAGAAGACCGGCTCACTCCAGTCCTGCTCATTTGACGGAAACCAGCGCAACCATATCCCACATCAAGTTTTCTACTCCTTCCCCCAACAAAAGCATCATCTCTCCTTCCAAAAGACTGGTAACTGTTAATTTCATTTGATTCCACCGTATTTATAACTGATTTCGATTTTCCACAAAGATCAGTGACTTTGCATAATTCATTCTTCAGATTTCTCCCAAAACACCACCTCACTGGGTTGAAGATCAGAAAAGTCTTCTTCAGATGCTGTGTCAGCAAGTTGAAGCCCTGAAGGTCAGAATCAGTTTATTAGATTTTTATCTCTCAGGAAATTCAAAGTTAAACATTAATCTGCTCCTAACCACTGTTACCTGATTTAATCATTGCATCTCTGTTTCGTAGAATGAGGTTCATGATCTGAAACACAACGCGTCAGCAAGCGCAGGGTCTCCTCATCATAAAATGTACAACGAGAGCTTCAGGGCAGAGGGTCTGCAGGAACCCTTTACCCCAGTCCAGTCCTACCATGGAGCCCCCTTAACAGGTCTGTGTGCTGCATGGGTCTAACATGTTGTAAAATTTACATTTCCATCAGTTTGTTGATCCTTTTATTTTATTATTCAAGTTTCCACAACAGGGCCCTCGCTGTACTACAACCAGTCTCCAGGTTATAATTCTCAGTACCTCTTACGCACAGCAGCAAATGTAACCCCCACTAAGGTATTTGTTACTCTAACCCTGTTTATCAGTTATAAACTTGCACAAACTGTGTAGTGAGTTTTACCTCCATTTATTTATATTTTTTCCTCCCAGGGTCCAATGTATGGTGTGAACCGTATGCCGCCTCAGCAACATATGTATGCCTACCAGCCGCCCACTCACACACCTCCTCTGCAGGCAGCCCCAACCTGCATCTACCCACCACAAGAACAAGTGTTTGGTGCTCCCCTTCGATTTGAGTCCCCAGCCACGAATCTGCTTTCACCATACAGTGAAGAATATTATGGCCAGAATGTTACCCAACAGACCACGAACCCTTCTCTGCCTGAGCCCGGCTACTTCACCAAGCCATCTGTAGCCCCTGTTCAGCCACCAAAGAGTGTCGAGGGAAAGCCTGTAGACTTCGGGAAGCTCTCCTTCAACCAGCAGGCTGAAGTCCCTAGATTGCCAAGTTTTGGCACAGGAGCCACTGCCCAGTCCACACCTTCGACCGCTTTTAAATTCAATTCCAACTTCAAATCCAATGATGGAGATTTCACTTTCTCTGCTTCCCAAGCCAAGCACAGCGAAAGTTTGCTTGGTTTACTCACATCAGACATTCCCACAAAAACGGATGTTCTAGAGAAGCATCCAGCCCAGGAGCAACCCCCTAGCCAATCAAATATCTTCACCTTTGGCAATAAAAATATTACAAGCTTCTCCTTTGTTGATAGTGCACAGAACACAGCCAGCGGAGGTATTTTTGGGAAGGTGGAGCAGCCATTTAAATTTGGGGAAGTCTCCAAGCCAGTGTTTGGTGTTGATATGCCTACAGCAGAGCAGGAGCGAGCTGTGGAAAGTGACAATGACAGCACTCACGCTGAGGAAGATGAAGATGGGCCCCACTTTGAACCTATTGTACCTCTTCCTGATAAGGTAGATGTGAAAACAGGCGAGGAAGAGGAGGAGGAAATGTTTTGCAACAGGGCAAAGTTATACAGATTTGATGCAGAGACAAAAGAGTGGAAAGAAAGGGGCATTGGCAATGTTAAAATCCTCAGACACAACACTAAAGGGAAGGTCCGCCTCTTGATGAGAAGAGAACAAGTCCTGAAGATCTGTGCAAACCATTACATCACTGCTGATATGCTCCTGAAACCAAATGCTGGCTCTGACAAATCCTGGGTGTGGAATGCCATTGATTATGCGGATGAAGAGCCGAAGCCCGAACAACTGGCCATCCGCTTTAAAACAGTGGATGAAGCATCTCTATTTAAAGCCAAGTTTGAGGAAGCCCAAAAAGTAGAAACCAAATCTCCAGAAAAGCACACTCAGCAAGAGAGGAAAGAGGAGAGCTCAAAAGATTCAGCATCACTGGCAGCCCAGTTTGCACTTAAAGAAGGGGAATGGGAGTGCACTGTGTGCTGTGTGAGAAATAAACCCACAGATGTGCATTGTGTTGCATGCCAATCTCCTAATCCCCAGTCTTCATCAAAACCAGACATTAAGACTGTTGCTGAAACCAAAACTAGTCCATTTACTTTCAAATTTGGTACTGATTCATCAAAACCGAGCAGTTCTGGCTCTAAATTTACTGGTTTTGGTGCTTTTGGAGCCTCTGTACCCTCCACGTTTACATTTGGTATCAGCTCCTCAAAACCAGCCGACACAGCTACAAATCCATTTAGTTTTAGCTTTGGGTCACAGTCTGCCAAAAAGCCAGGACAGTGGGACTGCGACAAGTGTTCTGCAAAGAACGAGGCCTCTGCAGACAGTTGTGTTTCTTGTAAAGCTCTTAAAACTGCAGGTAAACCAACTGTCACAGCACAAGCACCACCAGCTACAGATCAGACACCAACACAGCCCTCTGTTTCTACTGTTGATGGTGGGTTTGGTGCACTGTTTCGCAAGAAGCCTGGACAGTGGGACTGTGATGTGTGTGAAGTGAGAAATGAAGCATCTGCTGATAAATGTGTTGCGTGTAACAGCCCAAACCCTGCTGCAAAATCAAAAGATGGGGCCCAAGCAAAGTCAAATCTAACAGCAGCATCAGGATTTGGGGCTGATTTTTCCGAGAAGGGGGGGCAGTGGGACTGCAACAAGTGTTCTGCAAAGAACGAGGTCTCTGCAGACAGTTGTGTTTCTTGTAAAGCTCTTAAAACTGCAGGTAAACCAACTGTCACAGCACAAGCACCACCAGCTACAGATCAGACACCAACACAGCCCTCTGTTTCTACTGTTGATGGTGGGTTTGGTGCACTGTTTCGCAAGAAGCCTGGACAGTGGGACTGTGATGTGTGTGAAGTGAGAAATGAAGCATCTGCTGATAAATGTGTTGCGTGTAACAGCCCAAACCCTGCTGCAAAAGCAAAAGATGGGGCCCAAGCAAAGTCAAATCTAACAGCAGCATCAGGATTTGGGGCTGATTTTTCCGAGAAAGGGGGGCAGTGGGACTGCAACACCTGCCTGGTTAGAAATGAAGCATCTGCAACCAAATGTGTTTCCTGCAATTCTTCCAACGACAATCCCTCTTTAGAGGCCGTGTTTGGCAAGAAGGAAGGAGAATGGGATTGTGACTCTTGTCTGGTAAGAAATGATGCTTCTGCCAATAAATGTGTAGCATGTCAGACCCCAAATCCCAATGCTAAAAGCACAAGTAGTTCTGCCCCCTCAGCCTCTACCTTCAGTTTTACCTTTAGAACCAAGGGCTCATCAAGCCAGCCTGCTCCAACTGGATTTTCAGTGCCATTTGGAAGTGGCAGCACTTTTCAGTTTGGTCAAAAGGAAGATGAAAGCTCAGCTTCATTTAAGTTTGAAGCTCGTCAGTCTGCAGCAACTACAACTAATTCTTCAGGTTTCTCTTTCTCGATGCCTATGTCAGCTGGTGGCTTCAAATTTGGTATTGAGGACACTGCAAAGGATTCTGCCTCTTCTGATGATCAACCTCCATCAGGGTCAGCCTCCAGTTTTCTTAAGAGCATTGCTGACAAACACAAGGAGAAAGAACATGCGCTGGCACCTTCAACAGGCCAAATAGACCAGGATCAGAATCCATTAATTTCTGGAAAAGCCAATACTTTCAGTTTTGCAGACTTGGCTAAATCCTCTGGAGGAAACTTCCAATTTGGCCAGAAAGATCCTGATTTCAAAGGTTTCTCTGGGGCTGGAGAACAGGTTTTCTCAGCATCCCCCACCAAGACAGAATCCACAAACGAGCAGGAAGATGACGGCATGTATAAAACAGAGGAAAATGATGACATCCAGTTTGAACCAGTGGTACAAATGCCTGAGAAGGTGGAGCTGGTAACGGGTGAGGAGGATGAACAGGTCCTGTATTCTCAGCGCGTCAAACTTTTCAGATTTGATTCCAGCACCAGTCAGTGGAAAGAACGTGGTGTAGGAATCTTAAAATTCCTGAAAAACAGTACTAATGGGCGACTAAGGGTGCTGATGAGAAGAGAGCAAGTTCTGAAGGTGTGTGCAAACCACTGGATCACCACCACTATGAACCTCAAGCCACTGGCAGGCTCAGACAAAGCTTGGATTTGGATGGCAAACGATTTCTCTGATGGAGATGCTAAACCCGAACAGTTGGCTGCCAAATTTAAAACTCCAGAGCTCGCTGAGGAGTTCAAGGAGAAGTTTGAAGAGTGTCAGAGACTCCTCCTGGATATCCCTCTGCAAACTCCTCACAAACTGGTTGACACTGGCAGAACAGCACACCTCATTCAGAAAGCAGAGGAAATGAAATCTGGTTTGAAAGACCTGAAATCATTTTTGACGGATGAGAAAACAAAAATCAAAGATGATGACACACAAGGAGAGAAAACAACCTCTGGTGACGTTTCAAGCCTTGTGATCAGGCCTCATGGTGAAACCACAGGTCCCACCTTGGAGTGGGATAACTACGACCTAAGAGAGGAAGCTTTAGATGACACAGCTGACTCATCTGTCTATGCCTCCCCCCTTGCCAGCAGCCCTCTGAGAAAGAATCTTTTCCGATTTGGGGAATCCACCAGTGGGTTTAGCTTCAGTTTCCAACCTTGCATCAGTCCCTCCAAGTCTCCTTCTAAACTTAACCAGAGCAGAGCCTCAGTGGGCACTGATGACGAGCAGGACACAACCCAAGATGAAGAGCGGGATGGACAGTACTTTGAGCCTGTGGTCCCTTTGCCCGATTTGGTGGAGACTTCTACAGGAGAAGAAAATGAACAAGTGGTCTTCAGCCACAGAGCCAAACTGTATCGTTATGACAAGGAAGTAGGACAGTGGAAGGAGAGGGGCATTGGAGACCTCAAGATCTTGCAGAATTTGAACACCAAACGAGTGAGGTTGATCATGAGGAGAGACCAAGTATTGAAGCTCTGTGCCAACCACTGGATCACAGCATTTATGAGACTGGAACCTATGAAAGGTGCAGAGAAAGCTTGGGTCTGGAGTGCAGCAGACTACTCTGAAGGAGAAGAGGGTAAAATTGAGCAGCTGGCTGTGAGATTCAAGCTGCAGGACACTGCAAATACATTCAAACAGGTCTTTGACGAGGCCAAGGTTGCACATGAAAAAGAAGAGCTTATGGCTCCGGCGACTTTGCGAGTTGCTGCAGCACAAGACAGCGGCACAGCAGGATCTGCAGACGCTGCTACAACTGTATGTGGCAAGGCGGCGATTGCTGTCCTGGAAGAAACGACAAAGGAACGTACAGAGCTCTCTACTGACAGCAGGACGTCTGCAGATGGATCCCAGAGCCCAGTCAACCCCATGAAGAATGTGGTGTCTCCCCCTAAATTTGTCTTTGGCACCGATTCCGTTCAGAAGATCTTTGGCCCTCCTAAATCTCAGTCAGAAACTCCATCATCTGCATCGAGTGTCAAAGTCCAGGAGTCTGGAGGTCCTGCCAAGACTACACTTGTAGCTCCTGCATTCAAAATGAATACAGGTAAGAAAACAAAAAATATTTTATCCTTTTCGTATCTGGCATGAGTATTACAACCTATTTTTGTATTTATTTTGTCTGTCTTCCATCTGCATTTCATTGTTCCATCATTGTAACACTGATCCAGCTCCTTATTTATTAAAGCAGACTTTCTATTTACATGGCACTTTGTGTGTTAACACACAAAGTATATATGTACATTTAACGATGTGTGCAGAAATAGATCCGAAGTTAATATCTCGCCGAAGTTAATGCATCTCTCTCAGCACTGGGTCATGCCACAGTCACAATATTTCACATTTGAAAGATCTTTGCTTTTTTTCCCCCTGATTTTACCAGCCTCACAATTAGTTTCTCTCCACCCAACAACCATCATCCTTTAGGGCTGGATTTTAGGCTTTTCAAAGATAACCCAATGGCTTTTTGGACCAGCACTTCCACCATCCAATTTGACCCCCCAGGTACTCTAATTACTGCAGTGTGTGTTAACACCTCTCAGCTGTCACCTGGCTGCCCCCTACTACTACTAGATGAAAAAAATAATAACCTGGATGCACAGAGTGGTTAAACAGTGACGCGAATGTGTTGCATGTCCCGTGTGTTCAACTTCAGGTTTTATTGATGGGAGAATTTTAGAAATAATGAAATGGCACTAATATTAAAGGATTTAAGTGTGTTTCTCATAAACAAAAAGAAAAACGAGAAGATATTTTGACTTTCTAACTGACTTTCTTTTCCTTTTTTTAAAAAAAACAAAATTTAATCTAGAGTTATTCAATATCGCATTTGTCATCTGTTTAAGCGCTGTCATTTTGATGGCATTTCTTACAATTTCAAGTATTGATAAAGAAATATTATTTTGTTGTAATAAAAGTGCAGATTAATTGTGATTTGGGCCCACATTTTCCACTCCTATTAATGATATTTAATAATATTAAATATTCTTTTTTTATTATTATTATTACACACATAAAAAGCATAAATTTATAGGAATAATTATGGAACAGGATTATTTTAATGATCTGATCATTTTTAAAGTATTTAATCACCTGGTAGTTTTTCATGGCTCAAACTAGAGTTTTAAACAGCAGCAGGAGGCACATCAGTAAAAGCTGAATACCTTCTGAAAGGTGAGCCGAGAGCAGAGGCTGTTCCTTCAGAGAGGCATGCACTGTGTGCAAACGTCACAGGTGCCATTTTTAGTGCTGGATGTGTAGCAACAGTGTGAAACGTAATTCCCTGCCTGGTGAGTTCTACCAGTGATGTGCAGATCAGCAAAGGCTAATTAGAGGTGAAGCTCAGGTATTTTTGCTGTTTTAATGTGTCAAACAATACGTGGTGTAGTCTGTAAGGAAAAGTCATACAGAATACCGACTCGATACGATTGTCTCACTGTAGAAAGTCACATGCATGCTATTCCTTGTGTCGTGCATGAGATTTTTTTTTTTCATTGTGTGCAAGTGTTCCTAACAATTTTGATTATAAAGCCAAAAATCTACTTGATGATATTTTGCTACCTACTGTTTGTTTCTGTTGTATCTGTCTATCATTAGATTCCCCTCAAGCAGGAGGAGGCAGCTCACGGGCAGACGAGGACTCTGAGGTAGAGGTTGTATACGTTAGGGAACCCACTGCAGAGCAGGCAGCTTTAGCCAAAAAACTCCTGCTGCCTCACACCTTCTTCTGCTACAAGAATGAACCGGGCTACACCAGCGACACTGAAACCGATGGTGAGACAAAAGGATGTGACACTGAGCATAAGAGTCCTATTGGTTAGTGTTGGAGGGTTTTTCTTATGACTTTTATTTTAAACTTGGGTTTGTTTGTTTTTTTTCCACAAATGGTTAAGCTGTGTTTTATTAGTTCGCCATTAACTTGTTTTATTAAAGCAAAAATGCGACTACAAATGAAACGCAAATTAGTTGCTGTTGTCTCTCATCCTGGCCATAAAGCATCATAATGAGAAGCTCCTAAATATTTGGGAAAAGTGTGTAGGAGAGAGGTGTGAACAGAATCCATATTTATGTCTTATCCAGCAAATACTTTTAAGGGAAATGTATGTTAAATTTGTTTTGGACTTTCAGATGAGGACTATGAGTCAGCAGTGAGAGCCTTGAACGGGAAGCTCTACCCTGATCCTCCTGCGACCGCGGCTGCTGCTTGTAATGATGGTAAGTCTCTCAAACAGTTCCACACTTTAAATCCATCTCATTCAGCTCAGTTTCAAAGTATCATTGATTAATTTTGATTTATAAATTTTAATGTGTTCCATTTTCATCATAACTAAATGCCCAAAAATTATTGAACCTTCTCTACACGTGTTGCTCGCCTCACATGCCAGTCCTTCTGTCACATTAAACTTGTGCACTACATTCAGAGCCAGACTGCCAGGTTGTGTGGGAGAAAACGCCAACACCAGAAGAGGAGGAGAAGGCAAAGAGCCTCCAGCTTCCTAATACATTCTTCTGTGGCCTGAGCACAACAGACAGCGACCCAGACCAAGACAAGCCCGAAGATTTTGAGACCGAAGTCCGCAAAGCACAGCAAGACCTAGTAAGAGACACAATGCCCAGAGAGTGTGCTGAGTTTGTACATATAGTTTCTAGAGACATGCCTTTCTCACTGAGAGGAATGTGTTCAAACGGAATAAGGAGTAATGGAGTTTTTTTTGTTGTTTTTTTTTTTTTTTTCTTTGTTTCAGGTCGCCGAGTTCAACAAGACTCAGGAGGCCTCAAGCAGTCCAGCAGAAGATCAAGAAACTCCAGCCTCAGGCCTGTCATCCAGCAGTGCAGAAGTTGCAGACAGCACATCTACACCAGACCAGCCAACGGAGACTCGCACTGTAACTTCCAGCAGCAGCTCTCCTATTGACCTGTCGACTAAGAAGAGTCAAGAACAAGAGACAAACACAGAGACCGATGCAGCTGCCGCCACTTCAACTGATGCAGCAGCCACAGTTTTGACTGCCACACCAGCCAGTCATGGTCAGAGAAACCTTTCATTAATACTGCAGAAATAAAATCTTTGACATCAAGATTTGTTTGTTGAATTAAGAGAACAGCTCTGTTAGTCAGAATGCATCTGATAAGCTTAGAATATTAGATAATATGTAGTTAAAAAACAGGATTTTGTGGGTAAAAAGTGGCTCATAACGCCCTCTACAGGGGAAAACCTGGCTTTGTTATTTGGGATGTAGAGCCGTACTGGTGCTTCTCTACGTCACAAGAAAATTTAAAAAACCCTCACAACCCCGTCCCTCCAGATGCAGATAGGCGGTTCTCGCCTTGCAGGCATAGAAAACCACGCACACCAATTCGCTGAAGATTTGCTAGTTTTAGATTTCATTTCTTTTACAGAGTTTCTGATGAAATGTTCCTGCAATGGGACAGATTTGTGCGAACCTGCTGGAACTGTTGACAGTAGGGCTGCAACTAATGACTATTCTGATTGTCAATTAGTCATCGACTATTAAAACGACCTGTTGACTAATCAGACTATGTATCTCATAATTTATTAAATGGCTTATTTCACTTTCAGCTTTTAAATATTGCATGAGGTTGTTATGTAAGTCCGACGTCCCTCTTCTTTAAATGTTCGAGCATTGCAGACGTACTCCGTTTTGTTCCCTGGTCGGCCACCATATTTTTCCCCTGATGGACTTTATTACGCACGTGCAATTCTCAGCAACGATAAGAAAAGAAGACGATGTCTCACGCTGTAGTTTTTTTTTTTTTTTTTGGCCGACAATAGTCGACAGGTAAATTCGTTGTCGACTATTTTTATTGTTGACAACGTCAACTAATCGTTGCAGCCCTAGCTGACAGGCCAGCGCAACAGTGCTAACTGGTACAGTTCAGGACCACCTTGTTGATTCAGGAGGGGAAAAGTCTTCCACCTCAAAGAACGCTCTGTGGCATAGGTACTTTGTGGATCTCGCTTTGCATCTCTCTAGTGGCCGCTGAGCTGCTGTCTGTCAATCATTTCTGCTCATGTATCCCGACCCGCCCACTCTCCTCTCCCTGATCACCCCTCCCACCCCACCCCAACCCTTGCAGTTTTGGGTATTTTTCAAATTTGGCAGTGGGTGGAGTTACTCAAAAAGTAGGAATTGTAGTTACACTTTAAGTGTACAACTTTTCTGAAGCAGATATCTTATTTCTACCTTTTTACAGTAGTTGAAACGATATCTGAAACAACATTTTGTTTCCATGTAATGTTCAGTTCATAAGTTATTGTATTTACATATGTTGTTGTCAGAGGTGAGACATACTAAACTGAACTAATTTGGGATTTATTGTCTTTGTTCTTTTTGCTACAGACTCCACCTTTGGCTTCGACTCCATTGCAGGATTTTCTTTTGCTGACTTGGCCAAAAGCACAGAGGGATTTGCGTTTGGAAAGCAAGGTTGGCCTTAAATTAGCTTTGACTATGGCTTTGTGTTAAAAAGAAATAACTTAATTTTATGTTTAATTCTTTATTTAGACTCTAATTTCTCATGGGCCAATGCTGGAGCTACGATATTTGGGTCTGCTGTGTCCTCTGAACCTAAAAACAATGGTGAGGAGGAGGGAAGTGATGAGGAGGAGACTTCTAACAATGAGGACATTCACTTTGAGCCGATAGTATCCCTTCCTGAGGTACTTCATCACCTTTTTTTTTTTTTTTTTTTTTTAATGATTAATTTAAGGGCCAACACCTCATCTTTGAGCATTATGTGTCTTTCAGGTGGAGACAAAGTCTGGAGAAGAAGATGAGGAGATCCTGTTTAAGGAGCGGACCAAGTTGTACCGATGGGACCGGGATCTCGGCCAGTGGAAAGAGCGTGGCGTTGGCGACATAAAGATCCTGTACCACCCCAGCAAACATTTCTACCGAATCCTAATGAGAAGGGATCAGGTGCTGAGGGTTTGTGCCAACCACACAATCTCACATACGATGGAGCTTAAACCCATGAACGCCTCGGCTAACGCGCTCATCTGGACTGCCACTGACTACTCGGGTACACATCTGCTTGCGTTTGTGTTGTGGCTTCATCAGTTATTTCTTCTCTGCACTTGTGCTGATGTCTTTCTAATGGTCTCAACGGTACCTCCATTTTTCCAGATGGCGATGCTGTTGTGGAACAGCTGGCTGCCAAATTTAAAACCCCTGAAATAGCTGAATCCTTCAAGAAGATTTTCTGTGAGTGTCAGAGCCGCATGGGTCAAACCAGCGTCGATGCTACTTGCGTCTTGTCACCACAGATGTCCAGAGTCCAGGAGCACTCCAGAGAGACTAACCCACAGGTGTTCCTTAAAATGGCTGCTGATGACCAGCCGCTGGGCACCATCACTATAGAGCTTTTCTCTCATATTGTTCCTAAAACTGCAGAAAACTTCAGGGCTCTCTGCACCGGAGAGAAAGGCTTTGGGCTGAGGGACTCCATCTTCCACAGGGTCATACCAGATTTCATGTGTCAGGTGAGGAAATCGGGCGGGGGGGGGGGCGTTGTTTGGAATTTAAAGCTTGTACAAATCTATAGATTACTACTCAAATGTATGAAATGCAGAGTATCACAGTTAAAGTGAGTGTGTGATGTCTTTTCTGGACAATACAAAACAATCTTTGAATTAAGGATCCAAAAACAAAAAGCAAAGTTTGACCAAATCTGTTTCAGAGTGCGTTTACATTTACACACTTTGCAGCTGTAACTTTGCTAATGTGTTTGCCTTGGGTATTTCAGGGTGGTGATATCACCAATAACAATGGCACAGGAGGAAAATCCATCTACGGCAGAGCGTTTGAGGATGAAAACTTTGATGTCCGGCACACAGGCCCTGGGATCCTATCGATGGCCAACCGCGGACGTGACACCAACAACTCACAGTTCTTCATAACCCTAAAGAAAGCCGAGCACCTGGACTTCAAACACGTGGCTTTCGGCTGGGTGCGAGACGGCATCGATGTGGTGCAGCAGATGGGAGAGCTGGGCACAAAGGGAGGCACTCCCACCAAGAAGCTGGTCATTACAGACTGTGGACAGTTGCACCTCTGAATATTAAGATTTACGGCTCTGTTTAGGTCAAATTTAAAAGTCAACAGATTTTAGATAATTACATGTCCTACGTGCAGTATTCATCCTTCTGTGGAAGATGAAAACATTAGGCTCTGGTCACAGGAATACAGGTAAATACCATCTGTCACTCAAACTTGCTCCCACTAGTGTGGCATCTGCATTTATATTTCAGTCCTATTATGTCCTAAGAAATGGGAAACAGAAGTATGGGAGGATGCTTTTGGAGAAAGTATACCTTTGCACTTACACCTTTAATTGTCTGTCAATAATTTCTCCTGTTCATTTTGTGTATAATTGTACAGTAACTACTACTTAATGTTTTTTTTTCTCTTGCTTGTGTTTAATTTGAATGTGCTGGTCTTCTTTGTAAGTTTCACTCTGGAATGTTATATTTCCCTTTTTTGAAGGAGTCTTAAACATAGTTAAAAAGCAAGCTTTGTAATTGAATTCTCCAATTAGTTTGTTACCATGCCCCGGCCTTCTCTCAAAAAGCTGCCTTTGGTAAATTTTTACTGGAAGGCATCCCTGTTGATTTTTCTTTATGTGAGTATATTTGCAGTGGAGATAACTGGACTTCATATCTGCCCTCTTAAACCGAAGTCCCAGGGTGTCCAGATGACTACACATCTGGTTTTACTTTTAAAGATGAGACCCATTAACATTTCTAAATTGAGATGATCACAATAAACATTGAAATGGTGCTTGTTGTACCAAAATATGCTGGTAAGAAATAAAGTTGCTTTACAAGTAATATATGGCTTTAGCTTTTGTCATGTTTTGCTTTTATACATCACAAATGAATGTAAACACTACGTTCTCACTAAATCTAGTTATACTCTTGGTTGAGTTTTGCCTTATTTAAACTAAAGTCATGAAATATATTTCCCTTATTGAGATGGGGAGTCGGTGAGAGAGAGAGAGAGAGAGAGAAAAAAAATATTTATATAATTGCAAATCTACATGCCTATATACCTATATACACACATGCATGCACATATCCAGTACTGGGTGGCTTTTGGTTCATCTTAAGCTCAGGTCCTCTACCAGAGGCTTGGGAGCTTGAGGGTTCTGCAGGTATCTATCGGAGCCACTTCGCCAGTGTAGAGACACTGCCCCATAGACTTCAGTGACCACAGACACCATTGTTGCCTTCACTCTCCAGGCCATTTCCATTTTGACGGTCTGTATCTGGAAGGCCCACAGGATCTTGGCTCTCTCATTCTCCACCACCTTGGGATGTGATTCCCATTGTGCACTAGATGTATCCAGTATTCTGCACACATTATTCTGTAAATTATGCTGGCTATTTGGTTATGGTGTTCTGTGTACTCCTTTCCTGCCAGTATCATACATCATGCTGTTAAATTGTTTCAGGGGCCTCTTTGCACAGCCTGTACCTGGTATCCTGGTGCCTGGTGATCTGGGCCTCCACTGCTCTGGTGCTCAGGTCGTGCTCCTGTGCTGCCATAATTAGTGCTTCTGTGTTGTCCTTCAGCCCATCCTTCTCTAGCCATTGGTAGGACTTGTTCATGTCTGCCACTCCAGCTATATGTCGGTGGTATATTCATACAGGTTTTTTTATTTGTTTGTTTTTTTTAATTAATAAATATATACACCAGTTTTCATTACCTGAGAAATTCACTAAGCACTTCATCTCTTGGGGTCATCTTCTTGATATATTCTTAGGGCTTGCTGTTTCATTTTGGATAGTGTAGTATATATAAATACACAGAAGGTTTGGGATATTCACCTTTAAGGTAAAATTCACAGAAAATATAGAAAGTTGATGCTCTACTGACATTAAATCATAAGTATAAGTTATTTATGTAGAATCTTGCAGTGGAAATTCCATCATTTGAAGCAATTAAAAGAAAAGCTAACATTGGTACATATACAGTATCTCACAGAAGTGAGTACACTCCTCATATTTTTGCAAATATTTCATATCTTCTCATGGGACATCACTATAGAAATGAAACTGATATACAGGACACCAAACTATAAAAACTAAACTTTGATATTCTGTTTGTCACCGTTAAATTTTAGTGTTGTCTCATGAAATGATATAATGAAATATTAGCTAAAATGTGAAGGGTGTACTTCTGTGAGATACTGTATCATATAAAATTACAATATTTCAGTAACTTGTCCTGTGTTAGGTGTCATCTTGGTCTGATTATGTCAAATATGAACAATATGATGAAGCGAACTGTTTAAATACTAAATGTCACTGAATCGGAACATTTAGTGGTTGATTTATGGTTCAGATTTTTGCAGTTATTTACCTTGTTAGAGAACACCTATTGTGCACTAAGTATGTAAACATTGGACAGTTGTCCAAGTGCATTTAGAAGTTTAGAAAGGGTCAAATTAGGTTCACTTGTAAAAGTTATGGTGAATTTTCAGCTCATTCTGACATCATACAAAACCCGAATATCTATGTTTTTGTTAGTCAACGGTTGTGAGGCCGGTATCTGACTTCAGAGCGGATGCATTAAAAAGTTGTAGTACCACTTTTGACCACTATAGTGGCGGCAAAGCTCAGAGTCGGAGCCGACCTTCGGTGACGTCAGCAGGATGTAAATGCAGTATCTCGCGGCCTGATCGGTCTTTTTCCTCTCCCGTGCTGAAAGGGCGGTTGGCCTGCTCTCTGTCTCTGGAAGATTTAACATCAAAGCAGTAAAATGATCATCTATAAGTGCATCATCACTGGTAAGTAGTCACAGTTTGTGTTGTCCTTTGCGTATATGTGAGTTGTGTTACAACTGCTGTGGTTATTTAAATGGTGTTACACTGTGAAAAGGTGAAGTTAGTCAGGCTAGCTAGCTAACTCGTGTTTATCATGGTTCAGAAGTTAAGCCTAGACAGATGCTAATCAAAACTGTTTAAAAAAAGCTAATTCCAGCCGGTGAGTTAGCCACCCTGTTAGCTAGCTGGTCATTTTGTGACCACGTTAGCGCTTAGTCTTTTGTTTTATCTTGATTTACCTTCCAAAAGTAATAAAGTGCTCCGAATCTTACGGGAACTTTCGGTTGGGTTATTTGATATAGGACGCTGACGCTGGATACTAAAACGGGGTTAAGTCATGTTGGATGTTTTATTTGGCCTTGTAGCCTCATGTAGCCGCTAGCTACAGTTTTAATTTTGTCCAGAAGATGTTTTTGTAGACACGGAATCGGAAATGTGCCTCACATCACGACCTTTTATAGCTTATTGTAGCACTAGAACGAAATTCAGAGCTAATTAGTTTAATTTATACCTTAAATTAGTCGCTTTGTACCCAGCTTTTTATTCTTTGTTGTACTCGGATGTTTGTATATACGTGTAGTGTTTAATTTTTTTTCTCCCTTCCACAGGTGATGAGATGTTTTCGGATATCTACAAAATAAAAGATACGGGGGTCTTCTTTGAAGTTGAAGGGAAGGTGAGGTGGTTGTGTGGCATTGGTTTTACATGACATCACTGCTTTAGCGATGAATCACGGTGGAAATCTTACTGTTCAAGTTTCTGAGAATGCATACAACCACTGATGACTGCTTTGGTGTATGATACTCAGATATGTAGATCATTTTGGACCATTAATTCAGATTTCTTGCTATTAGCCATGAAGAATGAACAGATGGGAGTTCTATTAAAACTTATCAATGATCTGTCTGCTTTGTTTCATTCCATCATATCTTCACAACAGTATAACTTGAGCGTTTTCCCACCCTGTGTGTTTCTTCTATTAAACTGTAGACCATTACCAGGACAGACGGGTTTGATGATGCTTTAATTTCGGCCAATGCATCAGCTGAAGAGGCCATCGAAGCCAACGAGTCAGCTGTAGTCTCCGGAGTAGACATCATCCTCAACCACAAACTGCAGGAGACTGGCTTTGACAAGAAGGGTTACATGGCTTACATTAAAGATTACATGAAGGCGTGAGTGTCTCTCAAAGACAAGCGTCATGTGTAAATTTTTCATGTCGAGACTTAACTGGCTTCAGCCTCTTAAGTCATTAGGGAAAAATAAATGGGTGTGTTCACCTCTGAACATTTGGCATGTGACAATTTTGATCACAGAAGAATATGTCTCCATGTGTAGTGTGAAGGCCAAGCTGCAGGAAACCCATCCAGATAGAGTGGAGAGTTTCATGAATGACGTCGCCCCCGAAGTTAAGAAGATCATTGGAAACATAAAGAACTATCAGGTGGCTATAAGGCTGAGTTTGCTTTTTTGAAGTGAACACAAGTAGGTTTTAATGATAATTGTGCCCCTATAAAACCTTCTGTGACATTTTATGTTAAGAGGCATATTTTATTTATGTATTAGTTGTTTTTCTTTTTGTTTTGGCAAAGACCAGTTGCAAGTTTATTTACCCTTGTTAACCAGTTTCTATCTTATCATTAACTTTTGTTCTGTTAGGCTGATCTGTATACTATCACTGGAATGGCTGACATGCCCTTTCCTTGCCAGTTTTTTACAGGAGAGTCCATGAACCCAGACGGCATGGTGGGCCTGCTAGACTACCGTGAGGACGGTGTCACGCCATTCATGCTTTTCTTCAAAGACGGTCTGGAGGAGGAGAAATGCGTAAGACACGTTTAGGACTTGCCAGTGGTGTAATAGCTGTGCATGTGGTTGATTTGAAGTTTGACATGTGTTCATCTTTGTTACAGTAACTACATGGGAAAATTCTGCTGTTCATTGACTGCCGCTTCCCAAAATGCCCCCAAAAGCAGACTCATGGAGATCTACACCCTGCACCATACCTGACTGGACACTTGCCATCGCCCACAGTTCCTCTCAAAAAGAGGAGTTTAACAGAATTTGGTCACTGAATAGTTTTTAACTTTTTCTTTTTTCTTCTTTTTTGGCTTATGCATTTTTTTTCTCTCTCTTTGGTCCAGTTTTTCATTGAAAACTAAAAGGCAGAACTGCAAGTGGAGCTCTGACTGGTGTTTTTTTCCCTTCTATCTGCATACTCTTAGCAACAATCTACAGTTTGACATCCCCAGACCTGTGTTTGGGTTTATGGTTGCATTAATGTCCATCTACAATGCAAGGACTTTGGGTTCAATTTGAAAATAAAATCAAGTACCACTTCGACTTTTTGTGTTGTGAGAAAACCTTCAGTTTTGTCTTATACTATGATGCGAAGCATCTGGGCTGAACTTAAAAATTCTTAAATTTAAGGTGCTGATTAAAAAGTAATTTGTGCATGTGGAATATGGTTTGAGGCATTTCCAACAAGTCAGAAGAAGACATGGTATTGAGAATCCATCAGCACAAACCTTTGATTTAGGTTGTATAGAAATTAAAGCTATTAAAGATTAAGTGCATTGTTTAATGTTTAATTAGGTGTATCACATCAAAGAAATTAAGACATGTTCAACTGATTTAATTGGAGTCCCAGTCGGTATGACTACACAAAAGCGACAAGGATCTAATTTTTTATTCCAACAGTAAAGGAGATAAAATAATGGAAGCTTCCTAGAATGAGAATTCAACCAACTCTTGGGCTTTAGCCTTTCCAATCATAAAAGGCTGCAATTTGTCATGTTAATCTGTGAAGATTTTGGCCTTTGGTTTCATCATCTTCTCTTATAGCAACATTAATCATGCATTATGCACCTTTTAAAGGTCAATGTGACCAGGCGAGTACAAAACGCACCTTTATAGTAAGTTGCACTTTAGTTTGATTTCCTTGAGGAAAACAGGCAGTCATTGTTGTGACTTCAAGGTCTACCAGCAGTGATGTACAAATTGATTTTGTGTAGCTGTCACACATGTGCTTCATCTACTGTTAATCTCATGGAAAAGATTATACAGTTGAATCAGTGGAAGATAACTCTGCCTTGATCTCACCCTAATCATGCTTTTGCCATTTGACAGCGAGACACCTGCTGACACACATTGGTAGACGGGGTGGGGTCACAGTAGGTTTTTACATTGTGCCATTTATTGTAAATACAGTTTTAAATGTCGCCATGGCAACAAAGAGAGAGAGGGATGAAACATGACTGGCAGCAAGCTTCCGGACATTTTCTCTTTAATCTTTTTTTTTTAAAGAAGCAGCAGCAGCAATCCGAGAGAAAAAAAACCCACTATACTATTTACAACTGTTCATCTTGCATGAAATAAAGTAAATGGCACTTTCCCAGGTGTGTCAAACACAGGTGTGCTAATAACATAAATGTAGGAAAGTGTGGCAGGAGAGCTGGAACAGAGCTGTCCTTGTTTTAATTAGACCCACCTGTGCCTCGACTGCTGTGATAAACCTGCCTGAAATGTGACTTCCAGGACAGAGTTCAAGAAGGAAAGACTTAACAGGAATGTTTCCCCAACAGATTTAATCCAGCAAACAGCTTCATAATCAGACAGCTGCCTGTAAAAAACTCAGGTAACTAACTTCTTTCACTGCATTATCAGAACTCATAACAGAAATCGGCCACGTGGCACAATATTAATTTTTTAGCCAATGGTAACATAAAAATATACAAAAATATTAACACAAATATTAACATGATTCAAAGTCTGGATCTCTGTGGGCCACGATGCTCAGTGACCTTTTCCAGAGCTAATCATCTCCTCTTCCTCAGCAGATTGGTAGTGTCGGTACTCCGGCTTTAGTTCCCAGCTGCTTTTGTGTGCTCCTTTACGGCTGCAAGTTCCAATTTCCTTCAGGATTTCTTTTAGGTAGGTCTGCATGATACAGGAGAAACAACTTGCTTTTGTAACAATCACACAAGTTATTATTCTTATTGATCTAAGTTTTGTTCATCACTCGTGTCTAACAGAATACACAAAGAAATCAAATCGTAATGGAACTAACTTTAGAGTCGGTTTTCTCCTTTTATGGTAGATTAGACAATATGTCAAGGAAATATTTAGTTATTTTCTAAATTCTCTCAGAAAAGTATTAAAACTAACAATCAACTTTAATATAATAACACTATATATGTATATATATATATATATATATATATATGTGTGTATGTATGTGTGTGTGTGTGTGTGTGTGTGTTATGGTTAAACATACCATGCAGGCAGTGGGTCCCGACATTACATTTACATACATCTGCAAACATTTATTTCCTAATTAATTTTATAGAATATCCTGCAGAACTATATGGACTCAAACGTAGTGCAGGCTATTACCTACATTAAACACAGGGTGTCACTGTTGAGCTTGTAAAGCTGTGGCTACTGTGAATAACAGACATGTGCTCCAAGATTTCTCACAATGGACATTTTGGTTACTTTAGTTCAGTTAATTTGAGTGTTGGCCAAGTGCTTTGGGAGAGAAATGATGGTGTGGAGTGTACTGGGGCGTTTGACTCCTACTCAGCCGATGGTTATGCAATCAGATGCAATCAGAGGGAGCAGAGGACCTCAAGGTCTCATCAGCACCTACACAGTGCTGTTCACTGCAGGCTGGAATAAATCCACTGCACTGGATCAATTTGTGCAGTGTGCGTGTGTTGGCCCACATTTCAGCCACAACAGATAGTTTGAATAGGCATGGACGTCATGCTGTGGGTGATTTGTTCAAATTCAACAAAGCAAGGTGGATAGTGGGCAGGTGTGCCGTTTTTTTTTTTTTTTTTTTTTCCAGTTACATTGTTGCTAATGTGTTTGTGTGTATTGTGTACTTCTTCACGTATTTGTGTGTGTGCATGCATGCCACTAACCACAGGTTGTTTGGTGATGTCCACCAGTTCCTTGAAGCTGTAAAACTGGTGTTTCTCGAAGGCAGAGAAGAGCATGTCCAACACAACTTGCCGCTCAGCTCTCACCATCTTCCCTTCAGACTTCTTCTTCTTCTCATACACCACCTTTGGATCACATTCATTAAAACCCATTAATGATAGTGACAATGAGTGAGTGTTAATGTAAAAGACAATAACTTTGCAGATAAGGAAACAGAGTTATTTAATGTGGTTAAAATGAACACTTCAGATGCAGCACCTACATTCTTTGGGTACTTTGGGACATTGCATTTGAACTCAGAAGTCAGATTATCCAAGCTCCAACTACAAACCAAAACTCTGTCTTGCAACAAAACTGTACGGACGTACTCTGGGTGATGTTCTATGGAGTGAGTTCCTGTTGAATTTTCCTACTGGGAATTCAGAAATTCAGAGTTTAAACTAGTGCTCGTTTGGCAACGCAATATATCTTTACTGAAATCAATTTTTTTTATTATTTTCTTACCCCATAACAGCTTTACACTACCTCACTTCAAAACAAACATTCCTTTAATAAAAGAAAATAAAGAAATTCTTGTAATAAAATGTATTTCCATGGCTACAACCCTTTTTATGCGCATGACTTTGAGGGTTTAATAACATAAAACAACTCCAAATTTCTCTTTTCACCTAAAAAGACCCTATTTTAAATGTAAAATCTCAATTTTAAGCAAGTTGGGACACTGTGTAAAATGTGAATATTAACAGAATGCAAATCTCATCATGTTCCCCATATAACAAACATATCAGATGTTGAAACTGGCCATTTAATGCAGAACGCAGAATTGAATTTGACAAGAGCACAAGTATGGAAGAAAGTGATGTTTACTATTGTGCAGCATCTCCTCTTCTTTAAGCAACTAGGTGTAAACATTTGGGAAGTGAGGAGACCAGTTGCTGGAGTTTTAATAAAGATATGTTGTTTTATTCTTGCCAAATTCAGAATTCTAGATGGTCATCAGTCCTGGTTCTTCTTTGCTGGATTATTTTTATTTCATGATGCCCCAACTGTTTTCTATTGGTGTCAGATCTGGACTACAGACAGGCCAGTTTAGCACCCAGACTCTTCTCCTGTGAAGCCATACTCTTGTGATGGGTGCAGTATGTGGTTTAGTATTCTCTGACTGAAAGCTGCAAGGCCTTCCCTGAGAGAGACGTTGTCTGGATGGGAGCAGATGTTACTCTAAAACCTACATTTACTTTTCAGCAGTGATGGAGCTTCGCAGATGTAGAAGCTGCCCACACCACAGGCACAAAAGTAACCCCATACCATCAGAGATGCAGGTTTTTAAACTGTCCTCTGATAACAAGCAGGGTGGTTTCTCTGGTTTTTAGTCTACAGGATATCCATGGTTTCCAAAAAGAATTTAAAATTCCGATTCATCAGACCACAGAGCAATTTTCCACTTGGCCACAGACCATTCTGAATGAGCTGAATTAGCCAGAGAAAATGGTGGCATTTCTGGATGGTGTTCACATATGGCTTCTTCTTGTCATGATATCGCCAATATTTTCCAGAAAATGGTAAAATATATCAATTCCAACATCTGATATGTTTATGTTCAATTAGGAATAAAATATGGGTTGACAGGATTTGCAAGTCATTGCTTTCTGTTTGTATTTATATGAGATTCTAAACATTTTTTGGAAATGGGGTTGTATAATGTATAAAAGATACTATCACAAATGTTTAAAATATTTAAGGCAAGGCTGCATTGCATTTAAACCACTTCCTATTCCAATCTTTTAGAAATGTTTAGATTTAATTATGCAATTGTGCAAAAGCACAGTGCTTAGATAAACATATGGTTTGCATATAGAACAGCTCTTTACTTGATCTATTATAATATTTTTCTTCTTATCAAAGGAAACTACTGAACCAAAAAATCAGACCATGCTGAAGCTAAAATACTTCGTATGAAAAATCTCTGTTTATACAGTAGCTGGTTCAGAGTGTTTGTAAAGAAAACATATAAAAACCTTTTCCTATACTAAATCTGCAGGTCAGTGTCGAAACAGCCTCCATCATCTTGGTGCTACAAAGGAAAAAAAAAATTAAGAATAATAATCAGGCCTGGAATTTTGGCCCAGGCAATCATGCCATAAATTTTCCCCTTTCCTTGAATGTGAATACTAACCATACAACTTCTTTAAACCACTAAAACCATGCAGTGAGTTTTAAATGCAGTGAGGGCACATTAAATACTTCCCAAAAGTGTAATTACTGGTAGCTCCACCAAGGTGGAGGTCATGTATTTGGCAGCATCTGTCTGTCTGCAACATAATTCAAAAAGTTAAGGATGGATTTTGATTAAATTTTAGGGAAATTTCAGAAATGGGATAAAGAACAAGCGATGAAATGTTGGGTGATACAGAGCCAAACAGGGTTTAATGTATCTGACTGGTTCAGCCTGGTCAGTTAAGTAAAGAACAAATGTGCCGCAGATCAACGTGTTTCATGGGCTGATGGTGAGGAAAACAAGTTCTGTGCTGACTGGATGAAAAATTCAGACACAGGGACCACAGAGAAAGTGCTAGCTGCCAATCCACATGCTTCATGAACCAGTCAGACCAATAAAACTGTGTTGGCCCCAAAAAACCCCTTCAGCCGCCAGGGAAAATGCCCGTATGTCCGATGGCCAGTCCGTCCCTGGTTCTACATCCATTCACTGCATTCTGATTAAAAATGATGTTGGAAGTTTTTCACCACATGAAATCAAGTGGATCAAACTGGTGACAAAGACACAGATACATCCCTGCTGGTATGCCTCTCACATTGAAATCATGGTTGGCCACAGGCTTAAAGGCTGTAGTGATGGCTCTATCCAGCTGCTGCGACAGACGCTGAGGCTTGACGGACTCAATCTGCAGCCTGCCACACACACAGACACACACACACACACACACGAGAGAGAGGAAAAGAGAGAAAGTTTGCTTCGTGTGTCTCTGACAAACTTGATGTCAGAGCTGACAGATGTGCCTGTTGGCAGAAGGGCAACTGTCAGCACCTTGAGGTTAAACTAAGCAGATATGTAATGGCAGCGCCTCTGCTCACAGATCCTCTGCTTTCTATTTATTTTATATTGACTGTCATTAGTTTTGACTTGGCCAATCACTGTACACATTTTATTTAGACTTATGATCCGACTATAGACTCAAATGTTAAACACAAGGCACTGCAGCTGCCTGACGCCCTGCCCAAGGAAAATTAACTCACCATATCTACCCCTTCAATATCACCATTGTTTGTGTCATAATCATTTTGTTTTATTTAAACTCTTTATCAATGTGAAAAATGTGTGCTTAATGCAGTCTCCATAAATGAAGGGTTAAATTTCCACCAAAATCCCATTCTCACACACACTCAGTCACTGTCTTTTCTATTCTGCAGCATGCAATGATGGAGGGACATTTGTCAGCTGCTACCCAAATGAGTGATAATACTGGATCCAAACGAGTTTTCTTCTCAGTTTTGTAATTAAGCCAAGTTGCATAACAATCTAACTTCAGTACGGCAGTAGACAAATATCATCCTGTATCATCGAAGGAGAATCCTGCCCCGAGGTTCACAGCAGGAATCTCTTTTCTTTTCTCTTTTTAAGTGTATGCCAAAACACAGGAAAGTAGCTGAGAAACAGGAGGAAACTCTTTTTCACACTTCCACCCATAAAGCGGTTTTCTTTAGTCTTACTGATGTGATGGCTGACACATTGATACAAGCTGTGCTGTGTATGCCTCGGGTTGTATTGTAACAGTGGATCTACCACAGTGATGCTGTTGCTATAGCAATGCTGTCCACTAACTCTGGCTGGAATAACAGAATCCAGAGAAAAGGAGACAGACCAGATAACAACAAAAGGCAGAGTGGACTTGTGTGTTTTGTGTGCACAAATGAACAGTTGCAGCGACACGCCTGTCAACTACTTCTCTCCTCTTGTTGGAATTCATTCATGTCTCTTGAGCAGATTTTGTATTGTTTAGGGGGTGAAAGAAGCAACTTCTGATATACAACAACAAAGGTTTTTTATCAAATGCATAAACCTTGACAGCTCTACATGTTTTGATTCATGAGATCACAGGGCACTTTTCCTTGTTGCTTTAGTCCATCTGGATTGGCCCCAGAGACCAAGAGATTGTAGCATCATCATTATGATCTACTTTTTTTTTCTCTGTCTCTCTTACGTGGAAATTTAGCTTAAATTTGTAAAGGAAGCAACAAACTCAGATCCTAAGTTCACACATCGAATTCCACTGCAAAATTCTGGGTTTTTAACAGTTTCAGCCACCTATTAGTTTTTGGCCTTACTCCCTGAAAACATTTTTTTTTTGTCTTTTGTGGTCCACCTCCCATCACTTTTAAAGCTTGACACTGCCAACAATTCAAAATGAGGCCTTTTTTAAACTAACTGTATTCAGTCATGTGACTTTTGCAAGTTTATGTACTTCCAGGGAACAAGGTCGTGGTCAAACAAACCAAAATGACTAGTGCTGTGCAAGGAAGATGCAATTGTCTTGTTGTATTTCCATAGTTTGGAAGTAAGTAGATACTTTAACCTAGAAACCTTAAAGTTCAAGAATGTGACCACAGATGTCAAACTCCGGTCCTCAAAGGCCACTATCCTGCAGGTGTTTCTTTTGTCCCTGCTCCAACACCTGACTGAAATTAAAGGGTCATTGAAAAAGATGTTATATCAATTTGACTGGAATCAAGTGAGTTGGGGCAGTGGAACAACAAAACCTGCAAGATAGCAGCCCTCAAAGAAAAGAGTTTGTCACCCCTGCTGGATCGCTATGTTATCCAACATATAAAGGTCTGAAGTGGAGAAATACCATCAGGTCTCTGATATCTGGAAATATCTGCTGCTTCAGACAAGCTTCATCCCTTCATGACAAATACATAATTTCTGTTCATGTAAATAGGTGATGTGTACAATGAGCTAGGTTTAACACTTCACGTTACACATGACAAATAAAGAAAATCATGTAAAGGTAACTAATTTGATATGCTGTTAATATTTCCAACAAGCTTAAATATAGTAATAAAACAAGTGAAAATTACAGGAGCTGTGAGGATGGAGAGGCTGTGATATTTTAGTTTTGTGCATTACATAAAAAATAAACAAAACATGACGCTTTCATTCATGTTGTTCCACAAAACAGAGTCAATATTGTTGGAATCTGTAAGGTCGATTTGCCTTTGTGTTTACGCCATAAATTCAACTTGCGTATTATTAAGTTAACTTAATAAACACCTTTCAAACTGCAGCGTCTGAGATAAGAGAAAAGGTCACTCACCTCTTTATCTTCATGTAGCTGTCAGAGATGACTGGCCTGCATTCGGCTCTGTGCACCACCATCCCCTCCAGATTGATTTCATCTACCACAAAGACAGTGACTCAGCTGCTTAATCATAATTCAGAAAGATACAGTACACGCAGATGCACACTCTGTTCTGTTGTAACAAAGTTTGTTTCCATATGTTGTTCACATAAAACTTAAATATTGTGTATATATTTGCCACATCAAACAATTTACTTGCTTTCTTCCTTCTGTTCTGTATAATAGGAAAAACTAATTGTTGTATTTTAATTGTTCTAAACCTGGTCTCTTAATTTTTATAATAAATATGCATCATTTACAGAAAGTATTTTTTCTCTAATCCCATAGGATTATTTTTCATTCTTATAAATTTTGAGGTTAATGGAGGTTAATGGAGGTTAATGATGGTAGAGGAGTTTTAAAACACAGTATGAGACCACAATGAGTACTGATGAATAATATATAACGGTGATGGAGCTAGATGCACTCTTGCGGTATGTTTAGAGGATGCTGTTTCCACTGAAAACTTATCTTAAACCTTTTCTGTTTGTTCTGAAAACAGAAGGAAAGTAGAATTCATCAGTTGTTGGATTGTCTAGTTTTACCCCACTGGTGATGTGTTATTACAACAGTAAGCTTGATTATCTAACAGCCATTAGACTGAAGTCAAAATAATTAACCATTTCTGAAGTGTAATTTTTGTCCATGTTAACATTAGTGTAGCACTAACAGAAATGTTAATGAAAGACCTGTCAGTGCTAGAGTGTGAGAAAGGCGCCTTTATAAATAAAATGTATTATTATTATTATTAAAATACTTGTTTTATCTTAAAGATAATAACCCAAATTTAATCTAAAGTATATGTTTCTTGTCTGTGCTTGAAGTTGCTATTTTTAACTTTACAATTCTCAATACAGAAATGTGATTAACTGTAACTGCAGAAGGGTTGAAAAAATAGAAATTCTGGATGTTGACCAAATTTCCAAGCAAAGGAACGAAGGAAACTGACTTAGAGCTCAGCAGAGATGAAACTAAAGTGACAGAAGGACAGACGTCCCTGCAGCTCTGTGACTGATGGACAAACTGTCACAAGGGGCAACTATGGAAGAACCAGACTTTCACTCAGATTAGATTTACACTCACTGCAAAATGATAAGTAATCAATTTAATCTATAAATAAAAGGCCAGCTGGCGGACCTTTGGTCCACAGTCTTGGGTCTCCTGGATTTGTCTTCAAATTCATATCATGAAGACGTTTTCCAAGAAAAAAAAAAATCTCAACCAATGATTTGTTACAGTTTAATTTAATGAGGGATTTTATTGATTTGCAAGTCACTGCATTCGGCAAGTCTCCCTGGCTAAAAAGTTGTGGTGCTTGTTGATCCCTCTTTCCTGTCCTCTCCACCTCCAACCAGCCAAGGTAGATGGCCGCCGTCCCTGAGCCGTTTTCTACTGGAGGTTTTTCCTCCTTGTTTAAAAAGAGATTTTTCCTTTCCACTGTCACCCGCCACCCCGTGGATGCTCAGGATGGGGGACTGGATCAAAGAGAATATTCGATGCAATCCACTGGCTGCCTTAGCTAGGCTATTTTTTTATATATATAAATGGCTTGTGTGAACATTAATTGTACTAATGTAGATTTATTTTTATTAGACCACAATGAATTGGCTTGATTTGATTATGTCTGTAAAGTGCCTTGAGATGACTTTGTAGGAAATAGGCATTATACAAATAAAGCTGAATTGAATTAAATGCTGAATTCTGTTTTTATTTGACATTTTTTGCAGATTCTCCTTCTTTTAGAAAAAAATGTAATAAAACTGAAATAAAAAAAAAACTAGTGTATTCAGCTGCACACATGTACAGATGCACTGGCTCTTTTTAAATAGCAATCATGACATCAAATCTATGTTATTTTTCACTGTGCAGATCAGAAAAAATATCTCTTGTTTTATTCTGCTCCCAGGGAGATTATTTTTAGATATTTTCCTATTTTAAAAATCATACTTTACTGGTTGCTGGTGATAAAAGCATAAAACAACACATTTACAGTCTGGAACCAGTTGCGAGTTGAGCCAACCTTCAATAACCCGTCCAGATAAAACTCACAGCCGGACACATTTTCTGTCATTTCGACATCACCTTGAAAAATAAACATATTTTCTGCAGCGCTTTCATAAGGTGCTTTAGCCCATAGTTCAACTGTGCAAGCCTACAAGCTTTTTCCAAAACCATTTGTGCCTCTTCTGCTCCTCTCCACACATTACTGTAGCTGCTTTTATTTTTCTCTTTTTGTATAAACTGTCCAGGAAATGGTGGAGTCCATTTGGTGAGCGTTGGCGTTTCACTGGCAACAGCTTAGTCTATTGTGCAATGTTTTATGATTTGGCATCGGTTTTATCTGGGCACATAAAAGCTTTGAAAAGCCCCCTACATTTCACAACTCACATGGCAACAAAAACCAGCAGTGAAAGTGACAGAGATGCTCAAAGGGCAAATGGAGGGAGTGGGCCTACAGAGAGTGACAAGACACAAGAGATGATTAGACCGACAGGCATGAATGACGCTGTAGAGAAGAGAAACTGGCTATCTGACACATTTCAACATTTTCTTTAAATCATTTAAGCAGCTGAGGATCTTCAGGTGTAGATTCCTGTCTAATCAGTGTTTCCTCCCCTCGCTTTCATCTTCTCCCTTTGTCTTAGCCCCTCCTACTTAAAACGCGTGGGAGAACTGCGAAGAAAAGATCCAGTGAAAAGATGCTCCCCTCCCCCCTCTCGGGCGTCACTCAAAGCAACGTCAGCCTCTGATGACGGAGGCGCAGTGGGATTGCCTGTCAGTCGGCATTCGCTGCTCTGTGGCATCTTTTGTTGCCTAGATGACGTGGTGTATTGTCAACATAATAACTAGGCTGCATTTCAGCACTAAAAAGGCACTTATCACTTTACAAATGTCCTCCCACATATTAAAATAGTGTAAGACATTCGTGTCTGCTTGTTGGACCTTAAAATATGTGCACATGCCCTACTGACCTTGTTTCACACTGTGTGCAAATGAAACAGTTTAATTTGTGTTTTATTACACAGACCCTTAATCCATTTTGTCCACTGCAAACAAATATATTTGTAATTAGTAATTATTGAGGATAATTAAAATGTGTTTATTGTTGTTTAACACTTCTGTTAAGTTGCTGATGTGAAACTTTAGAGCTGTTGTGGCTCCACAGCAGGTTAATCAATCCAGCTACTACAGATTAAGGGAAAGGCTTCACAGGATGCTGCTGTATTATCTCACTCAAGCTCTCTGTGGGAATTCTCCACTAAGCAGTATTAAGAGTAAAGCTTCAGTAATAGTGGGCTTGATTATTTCCTGGGATTAAAAACTATTTTAAAAAAGGGGGAAACTATAAAATAAGACAAAATTAACACACAGCCTCAAGCTTGTTTATGCCTATTACTCTGGTAATTCTGAGAGTCAAAACTCATAAATACACTGAGTTGGTGTAAGTATGTTTCAAAACATGTTTTTTAAAGTGTATGACACAAATGAGGATACCCAAAGATGTCAGAAAAAGAGCTGAAAAGATTACACAACCACCTGTAATGAATTTAGAGTCCATAAACTCCATGAATCCATAATTATCATCCTCCTGGGAGTGGTCAGCGAGCGAAGACACATTGTAAATGTTGCTGTACGTCATTATAAGAACATGGAACAGCAACATCATGCATGACTGGCAAACAAAGATAAAACCACTGCTCTCCTAAAGAAACATTTCTGCCTCTCAACATGTCAAAAAATGATGTAACAAGCCAGAAAACTGTGGCTGAAGTAGAACATTTTGTTTTTATTTGTTTATTTTCACTTCATATTTACTATGGATATTACACTGACATTTCATACATATTATCAAAGCAATGATACATAACTTTCTAACAATAAAACTGTGTTTCTGACTCATTCTGATGGTCCCCTGACATTCATTATGTATATTTTTGGAGCTGTGAGCACCATGTCTGATTCAGCAAAAGAACACAGGAGGCCATTATCAGATAAATGATGAAAAAAAAAAAAAAAAAAAGAACATGGCAGGGCAAACAATAAGAAAAGATTCAACATCAGTCTATCAAAGTTCAGTCATTCGGTCATTAACAAAAAGTAAATAATTGGGATAGTTTGTTTTTATTCATTTGAATTTGTGATTAGACAAGGTGGGAGGAGTAAAGGAAAAAGGACCACAAGCCAGGCAAGTGTAGTAACTCAAGACTTTACTTAACTGAAAGCGCTGCTGCAGCAGGATAAACAAAGTGTTACACCAAGCACAAATAAACAAACGCAGGTCAGAACACACGACTGACTGACGAGGAAGGGCTACGAAGAACAAGACAACAGAGAAAAACTTTACTAGATTGATAGGGCCGGTCCTGGCCTGTATTGTGCCCTGGGCTTTAAGTATTTAACTAAACTAACTTTATTAATGAAATACAGTTTATTTGGAAGCACTTTCTGGAATGATTGGTTTTAATTTGATCTGTGGGATCCAGATGCTGATGTGGGCGCGCACTCCACTAAAATGACCTAGGAATTAGCAGCAGTCTGAAAAACCCATCCTGTCGCCCGTGTGCCCTTACTCAGATTACACCTTGGGCGCTTGCCCACTTCACTCACAGCAAAAACCCTGGAGCATTTACACAACTCAAAGGTCCCATATTATACAAAATTCTGTGGGATCCATGTCATTTGAGTCTGGTATGTTGAAGCAGGAAACATTGAAAACCTGCAGGACAACAGCCTTCGAGTACAGACTTTGAACACCCCTGCTCTAAAACATCAGATCATCTTTGGAGGCAGAAAAACACTGAAACAGAACAACTTTCTCCCATCTGTACTGTCGAACATGGTTTGGGAAGGTTTTGTTGTATATGGCCATGTAAATACCAGTGAACTGAACAGTAAACTGCAGAAAAAAATGGAAGATACAGCAACAGAACAAACTAAAAACATATCATTCAACCTAAACAATGCTTAAAGATTGACATTTTTTTAGGAGTCAAACATGGAAAGGCAGGGAGGAAACATGTGAGGCAACATGCCTGAGCTGAAGCCGATCTGTAAAGAAAAAATAGCTTCAATTCCACCAAGTTGATGTTAAGTCACAGTGAAAGCTGCACAAGGGGTCTTAAAATGTTTGGTACAGAAGTGAACAGGGCAGAATACAAACTAGTTCTTCTCTCCGTGAATGTAAATGAACACAGAACCCAGAGCAATATTATTACTTGTGTTTTACTACCATCGATGTAAGCCAAGGCATGAGTTTGTGATTAGTGCTGTTTGTCTTTTTATCAACCAGTTTATGTAAAAAAACTAAACCAAATTTCAGGAAACTTGGGAGGCAGTTGGATTATGGGGAAAAAAAGTAATAAAAAAAAAAAAAGTTTGAAAAACCGTTTTGGCCTTGGTGGAGGACACATTGAGTGATCTGTTTTGTTGTTGATTTTTGTTTGTGCTCTATGACACAGAAAAATGTTTTACTGAGAAATGTATTTATAATACATGTATGCAGCATTAACCAAAGCTGCACTAAAGCAAGTTAAACTGCTTCAGTCACCATAGCAACAATCACACCACCACCTGACATCATGTGTCACACAACTGCCTGCAAGAGTCTCTTAAGGCAACAAACACTTCGCAGTACGTGTCACGGATCTCACTAATGTTCATCTTTGCCTTTTCCACAAATGGATGCAATTATGTGCAATTATTGGCTAGTGAGTGCCAAAGCACAGAGTCAAAAAACACACCCACACACACACACACACACACACAAGACAGATGTGTCCACAGACTACACTGAACATCCTCCACTACATCCTTGTTGTGCGAGGCTGCGGCGGTCACAAGGAGTCAAAGACAAGAGTTCCGTTTCTGTGCTGCCATTCAGGTTTTCCTGTTTCTGTGGCTTTCATGGACTCTCAGCGTAGGAGACAAATGCCTTTTCTAAACATGGACAAACAAACGACGGAGAGATCGACTACAGCTAAGTGTAGCTCAAGGCTTCTGTATGTGGGAGGAACACTGAAGACAGACTCTTGTACACTGGCTTCAATGTAGATGTCTTACATGCTGTATCAGTGTTGTGGTCAACACCTTCAGCAGACATTCAGTCACCTAATTCTCCTACACACTTCTCATTCAGGACATCATAAGGCTCTATTACCATCTTACAGTTAGGTCAGCTGCAGCAACATGAGTGAGATCATCTCTGTAGATACCACAAATTCAGTGATCATCGGAGTAAACTACTCATATTAATAGATTCATTCAGTCGTGTTTTCCCTCCTTTTTATTTGCTTTTTTCTTTTTCTTTGTTTGAGTCTAGGAGACCTGATGTACAGGTGATGCAGTGATCCAGTAAAGGCAAAGATGCTCAATGTTTATGTTGTTTAAAGAGGAAAGAAACTCTAGAAAGTTGAACTCTATTTGCCACCCACAGGTGCAGCTATAATTATTGTGGAGGAACAGTTCATTCATAGGTCTCTGGCCCCACATGCTCTCAGAATCTGTATCAGTGGAAGAAAAATAAATATTCACAGGATCTCTGTTTTAGAGTATTTTCCTTAAAGCAAAAGAGAGCTGGAATTGCATTACTGTGCAAAAAGAGCAAACAAAATACAATATTTATGATAGAATTAATCCAACACTGTGTATTCATCATTTAAATGTTCTATGGTAGCAAAGAGTCTGAGTACTTGGGTTTTAATTATGAATTCAAAAACAGGTCTAAGAGTACAAGATCAAGTTCATCTGCAAATAAAGCTTAAGAGCTGATTGTCCTGAGAAGAATGCTGCAAAAGTTTGAAGGATAATGCTTCATAATACGGTGGGGAAACAACAGTGTGTTCAGAGAGAGGCTTCTTCAAGTCCACTGCAATAAAGAAAGATTCAGGAGGTCCTTCCTGCTTTACATTTTATATGCCTCAGTTAAGAAAGTATACAAGACAACACAGTCTATAATTACAACTGTTAATGCCTCGTGGTTTTTTGTTGTTGTTCTGTCTCTCTCTTTGTTGGGTTCCTCTTTGCAAGATGCTTCTAGATGGTCTAATGATGTAAAATGGATTCATACTCTGTAACAAAGGTATGTTACATGCAATCATGTTTTTGAGTGCAGTGTATGTAGTTTCTCTGTAGGATGATTGCATAATAAAGACACAACAGTATTAATCTATGCAACTGTCACATCTCTGACAAGATCTTCCCCAAATTAAAAATACACAGAAAAGAACTAAACCATGTCTATAAAATATAAAAATTACTACACATGAACATCCCAGGAACTTTTAAGTTACATAGCTTCATATTTACAACCAAAAACAGCAAAAGTGAAGAGCAAAGTGTCTGTACACTTTCTCCAAGAAAATCCCAAAGCACATAAGAAAGCAAACACAAATATAGTTTGAAGGAAAGAAGCTCTGGGTAGCTTCAGCGATAACCTGCAGCTTTTCTGTTTTAGGGCTATCTGAGCCCTTACCATAAAATCTAAAACACTGCAGCACACAACTCTTTAAAAACTAGAAGCACCCAGAGAGTGCAGACCTCCGCCTGGCCATTGTAATTTTTTTTTGCCAATGATTGTGGGCATTATTTTTTATTTTTTAGTTAGGATGTCAAAGTGATCCCTATCTCCGTATTGTAAAGAATCCTTTAAAAAAATTCCTGGAACCAGGTGGTGATGCAGACCACCCCCAAAATCTAATCACTTGTTCCTTATTCCATTTCTGAGATTTCCTGAAAATTTCATCAAATGCCGTCCATAACATTTTGAGTTACATTGCTAATAGACAGACAAACAACACAGCGCCGCCAAATATATGACTGTAACTAGAAGTCAGTGTTTCAAGGGTGCAGAGAACATCATTACTCCACCACAGAGACACGTCTGGCTATAAGGAGGTTTGCTATTTGGGAAAATGTGCTTATTCGCCTTCTCAAGTGTGAGGTAAAAGCATCCATACTGCCGTCTCTTTATGTAGGAAGCGGTAGAGACGTAATTAAACAAGTGATTGAAAGCTCTGTGAAAAGGTAATTAGCAGATCTCAATCCGGGCTGCGAGGCGCTTGCTGTAACAGGACTACGTGTTTGTCTTGTCCTATTATGGCAGATTTATGCTCCTTCTGCATATAATTCAATCACATTCTTCTTCTGTTTTAATCAAGTGGCTAAAGTGTGTGTGGTTTGATGTACTTTACATGCACTTCACTCTTGGTTTTAGCTTTAATAATTTGTTCTCGCACATTGTTGTATAACTCTCACACAAACTTGCTTCACCTGCCCCTCAGAGACATGAATTTAACAAAACAAAAGCAACTTAGTGTAGACACGCACGGCCATGTAAGTGATTTGCGCTGTGAATAGTGCCTCAGGTGAGAGACTGGACGTTTCAGTAACAGCAGTGGATCATCTACAACAGGAGTGGCCAACGTCGGCCCTAAAGAGCCACAGTCTTGCAGGTTTTACATGCATCCCTGCACCGACACACCTGACTTAAACTAATGAGTCATTGTGCAGATCCTTATAGGCTGTTGGATCCATTTAATTTGAGTCAGGTGTGTTGGTGCAGGGATGCATGGAAAACCTGCAGGATTGTGGATCTTGAGGACCAACGCTGGCCACCCCTGATCTACAAAGATCACTTGAAACATAAGGTGTCAGACAAAGGGCACTTTAAGACAAGTCAGACCCTCAACAGATTTCACTGTGCTCAGACCCTGCAGCTTAAAGGTCAAACACACTGTAAGTTGCATAATTATCAGATGACGATGATCCATAGCAGCAGAGGATGTTCCCCCTTTCTTTTCAGGAGGAAAAAGAGAGAAATATAAATAGTAAAGGGGTGAAATCAGCTATCAAGAAATAATACATACACACACACACACACACACACACACACACACACACACACACACACACACACACACACACACACACACACACACACACACACACACACACACACACACACACACACACACACACACACACATTATTCAGGAAAAAAGAGCCTTTTTAAAAACTGCATTAGTGACACCTGCAGGGCATTGAAGAGAGGACTCTGTTTCAACAACAGAAAGGAAGCTATGAATCATGATGATTTTTCAATAGTCATACAGTCAACATGTTTTACATTTATCACATTCAAATATAACTTATACATTTCTTAAAAATTCCTTTAAAGGAAATGAATAATTTTACAGCTTCATTTAAAGTAGGGTGGAAAAAATCTGTGCATTCAGAAGATTTTTAACATTTTCCAAGATTTTGTCATATATCACATAAAAGTGTAAGTAATCAGACCCTTTGTAATGATCAAACTCAGCTCTGATGCATCATCTGAAAAACCTAACCCAATATTACTCCTGGTGGCTTAAAATAGACAGAGTATAAATCTGTCTACATTATAAAAACTGCACTTGTAAACTCTGTATTGTCATTTTTTTATGTAAAATGAATTATTTAATGCTTTCGAAGTAAGATCCTTTGACTTTAATAAAGAGAAGTTGCCTCGTTGCTTTTTATTCAACATTTTCAGGTAGATACAAAAACCAACAGATTCATGTTGAATCATCCAGATATAATTTTAAGATGATCAAGTAAAACTGCTGTTGCTCATTTTATGCACATTTGTGCTTGCATCTGGAAATGTGGCTTCACATTTGAAAAAGCATCGCTATAGTTTTTGCACAGTTTATGAAGTATAACTGCAAATTATGTGATTCTAGTACTTTTTTTTTTTTTATCAAGGATTGTGTCCGGGAACAGATCCAGGAGAGAAACTAGTAATTAATCCTTAAGTTATGTCCATCATTTTGAAACAAAAGATGTTTGGATTAATTAACAAAAGGAGCCCAGCTGAGGAAGTTGGTAAGATGGGTAATTTTACTAAATTAAAAGTACTTGTTATACCATCATTTTCATTTTGTCTCTTTGTGTCTAGCACTCTATTGCTATTTCACACTTCACCTAGAAATTTGTATTCAATTTAACAATAAGATTCTCATGAGAACACCCCCAGCTTTTAACCCACTCTTTCACCCACACTTGTTTCATTTTAGAATAACATCAGCAAGAACTGTTCTTTTGTGCCACATAGGTCTATTCAGATACATTTGCACACTTCAGAGATGTAGCTGTAGCAGAGAGCACAAAGAGACAAAGAAAAGAAGACTTTCTGCATACAGATGACACATTGCAGATTATTTTCAGCATCCACATGAATGTTATTCACAAGACTTTGGATGTTATTTTACCCCATAAATACAGATAGTTAAAGTACAATTAAGAAAGAAATTAACAAAACACAACAAGCTGAGACTTAATCTGAGAGAAAAAGGAGCTCAATCCCTTTACCTTTACAATCTTATCACTTACTTTACAAACAAAAAAGTGAGGGTGAGTAAAAGAGCTCCTTAATGAAGTGCTATATGAAGACATGGAGATCAGGAGAAAACCATTTCTGATTAAAAAACTACAGCAATAAAAGGCTCTTTGATTAACAAAAAAAATCGGGAAAATGTGAATAAGCAGATGAATAGGATACTTAAGACATGCAAACACCATTAAAGTCATTAAATTTCTTGAAAAGCAGAGAAGACGGTAGAAGAAGAAAAAAACAAATGCGGGGGTGAGAAGGTCAGTCATCCACCCCCTCATGCTCATCTCTTACCTCCATCTGCTTCAGAGCCCTTTCCTCAGAGCTGTGACCTCCCTAATGTTAAAACAACAAACAGCTCGCCGCCCACTAGGCCTCCATCCACAATCATCCACAGTCTCCAACTGTCAATCCCCACATTTATGTTGCAGACTCTAACACGTAAAGCCAGCATATGAAGTCAAAGCAACACATGCAAATTTGACAAAGTACTTAATCAGAATCCAACATGGATCTCAACATGTTGAAACCGGTGATGCCTACAGCTCTTGCCCATTCATTAATTTTTCCAAGGTTTATTACTCACTTCAGCATTTACTGGAAGCTTATTTTTCTTACAAAGTGTGAGTGGCCTTTGTTAGCAAGCCTCAGGCTGGTCATGTGACCATGATTTCTCTGCTTCTCCAAACAACTTTCCTCTGATCTCAACTAAGATGTGAAGATGCACTGAGAGACTTTTAAAATCTAAATCAATTTTTGCATGATATTCCGCTGCAGCATCAGCCTCTATTAAAATAATCGTAAAAAAAAGAAAGAAGAGATGTTGTTTACTGACTGTAAATTCAAAAAGTAACCAAATGTGAAACATAGGCGCCTTAAAATCTAATGTCACCGTGGAAAATCTCAGAAAGCACCAACTTCACTCATGAAATATTACATGAATACACATTAAAGTCATTCTTAGCTAATCAGTCTGCTGGTTTATATGTTAAGGGATCTGTAGAAGTACCTACTTGTGTAGTATCATAATTTGGCTTTGAATATAAATTTATACCATGGTCTGGGTGAATACTCTGATTGGCTGGAGGGTGTCCATTAAAAAGTGATAATGGACATGCCAGATTATGTCTTTGACGGCGCATTGCTGTGAAAGCAGTTGCAGGCTTATTGGGCTCCGTCAGTCCAGGAGAGACGAGAATGGAGCAACATTTTGTCGTCCTTCGCCTTTCGGTTTACAGTTCACGGCTCAGTGTGGTCCATTAATTTATGATAATGGACACCTCGTCGGGCAATATCCCTTACATATTCGTAGGTATAAAAGGCTTGGTTACTGACGCTGTAAGATTTACATGCTATTTGTTAAAGACAGACCAGCAAGTTTATTCACTGGCAAAATGGCTGTCAAGGTATTTTTATTTACTGGTAGAGCAGACATTACACTTTCCATAGACACCGTCGTATTTCAATCATTGTTTTTGGTTGAAAACAACTGAGTTTTTCTTCATTTGAGGCTCACAAAGAGTTTTGATATCCACTTATCTTTAAGAGTTTATTTTCTTTCATGTTTGCCACTTTTAATGTATTTTATGCAAATTTAGTTAAAAGAACAACTACAGTGGTCACTTAAGAGCCAGTCAAAGGTTAATTTTCCCTAAACTACTGTTTATGAATAAGACGACATCTAAAATTACAACTGAAACTAAAATCTCTTAAGAAATCCACTTCCTGTCTGCTCCTGATCATCTGTATAGACTGGCATCTGTGGAACATCATCCCAGTTTGTTTGGCAGAGCCAAGCTCCTAAACAGAGATTAAAAGACTGTTAACTTTACAAAAACATCTACAAATATGGATGGAAATAGTTTACAGTTCCAGGGGGATCACAGCCCCTTGCCAAGAACAGAATATGATTGTGGATCCAGGCCAGTAAAAGAGTGGACTGAAGTCCAGAAGTCTCTAAAGAAGCTGTTTCTGCAACGCCCACTTTGTGCCTCAAAATTAAAAATTCCCATCCAATATAATTAGATTTCTCTCTAAAAACTACACATGGAATACAAATACATACATCCAGTGATTCTCTAATGCAGATTCCACTTTCTAAAAACATTCAATGACATAAAAATGTGACAGCAGCTCAGTCTGGGAAGTCATTTCTGTTAAATCTGCAAGGTTGAAAGTACAGCTTTTCATGATCATTATTACATATTTAGCCCAGTTAAACTAACATTACCATGCTTCTGGTATGCTTCTATCATATAAAGAAGAGCAGAAAAATAATGAAAGTTCATTTAGAAATATTATCTTACATTTTACATGTAGATATAAAAACTCTGAGTTATAAAATAATGTTTTGACTGAGGTTTTTCCAATATGACGTCATTAAGAATTCACAATCAAAATGTGCTTTGTTTTTGTTTTTACTAGAGTTTATGACAATCCTAAAACAGTCCACACATTTAGTAATGTTTGCAAGAAGCAATGCTGAACTCATAACTTCACCCTCAAATAATGGAAGTATTTTTAATTTCTTAAATGATGTGATTTTTTTTTAGGAGTTTTACTTCAAATTGAACTTGGACACAGATCAGCTCATGTAACTCTTACTCTTAATTTCATCATGAATATATTCATGCTGACGGCTTCAGAGCCAGACAGTAAAAACAGCCACATTATTCAAATACTTTGGTAAAAATGATGTCTCTGACTCTACAGCATTTCTCTTGTATTATCTGTTAAACAGGAGCTCTGTAACATTTACTGTAACATCAGAGAAAGTTGGTTGTGACACCTTATCAGTAGATTATATGGACAAAAGTTAAATCAGACTTTACCAGAGCTCCAAAAGCTATCTGAAGACTCATTTAAAAATGCAGAAATGTCAGTGCATTAGATAACTAAATGTCAAAGCAAATGGCATTTATTTTAATGACAGATGGTACAAGCACATTTGTCCAGCAAAATATTCCACAAATAGTGAGACAGAAAAAGTTTGTCAGGTTTTAAATGATAAAATAATTGATATTAAACTAAACTTTAACAGATCACAGTTTGGTGGTAACGTAAAATAACTTCACGTGTATGGAGGGAATCAGTGTGTTTCTGTAACTGCTGAGGTGAAACCTTCCCCCATAACTTAGTCCTAGGAGGGCTGTAGTCCTGCAGGTTTTCAATGTGTCCCTGCTCCAACACACTTGAAAAATTAATTAGTCATTGTTCAGAATTTCATAGGCTGCTGGATCCATTTAATTTGAGTCAGGTGTGTTGGAGCATGCACACTTTGGAACCCTGCAGGGCAGCGGCTCTGGCAGAACTGAATTGAGTAGCCCTGATCTAGATGCTCTTTGGGATTTAGCTCTGACAAGGCTGCTGTAGCACTTTGATTTCTCCTGGGTGAAATATTCTTTCAACATGCGTCTGATTTTCTTTGGATCATTATCCTGCTGAAAGGTTTCTTCATGTCTTTTGCTTGAATCACTTCGGGCCTCCAGTCCATCCATAAATCAGTAGATTCATCTCAAAAGTAGAGGGGTGTAATTACAACTTTCAAAAAGCATATCCCTGGTTATCCTTAATTGTGACATCTTTTTGTAATCTTAACAAAGATAACAATATCCGTACCAGACTGGTTCCGGAGCTGATGATGGTTTACGTATGATGAGTTAATGACATGGCTGCTATAATAAGCTGCTGCTCTGGTCTTTTTTTAAGAACCTGACAATGCAACACAACTAGTGCAATCTTGTAGTTTCACTGTAGAAATGATAACTGTGGTTGATAATCCACAGGTTGATAATCACAGAAAACCTAATGTAATTAACGCAGATGCATGTTTGTGCCTGTATTAACAGAGTGGAGCTAATGAAATCTTCATGCATCTGGTCTCTAGAAATAATGCAACGCAGTTCTTGACACCAAAGCACAAAAAATTGTGACTGAGGCTCGTCTACACATCATAACAACAAGGAAGCGATGTGGGTGGAGGGTAAAGTCATTGATTGGATCTCCAAATATAATTTTCCATTAGCGCTCATCTCTTCCAGGCCCAGAGGCTGCTTCATTAAGGAAATGTAATGATTCCATTCGTTAACTTTGAAGTGATTTTCCGACCTCTGTAACTGTGTTCCACCCACTCGTTTTGATGTTAAGGTGGGTAAGCTACATCCATATGCAACAAACAGGCTTTGATGTGCTGCTAATACAGATAGAGCTGGTGGGCAATTTCATTAGTGTAGTGTAGTAGCAGTGTACATTGGTACAAGCATACTGCATCTGTACAAACACATGGAGTTTTTTTTTCTGTGCAATAACAGTGTGCCATTGATTTTTTTCTTTTAAACAGGGTGCAATTATTTTATATATATATATATATACATATTATTATTATTATTATTATTATTATATAGTCTATGCTTTTGTTACTCCAAGATCGAACTACAGCAATTCCTTATATTATTAAGAACAGAATTTAAAATTCTTCTCCTCACATATCAAGCTCTCCACGATCAAGCTCCATTATATCAAAGATCTCACAGTTCTATATTGTTAGTACAATGGGCCAAAAGAAAAGTACTTCATTGGGAACACATATAAAGTCTTTTTAAACCCACTTACTGGACAGGACCCCACCTTGGGAACAAGTGGCTTAGACTACTGGAGCATGTCCCATGATGCAACAAGCATATTCTTCCATTTTCATCTCTCTACTCTGTATTTTCCATGTGGTAATTTATGACACTGTTGCTGTCATTAACGTGCATCTCTTTTCTCTCTTGGCAGGTTGTTGCCAGTCGAGGCAGATGGCCACCCTCCCTGAGACGGGTTCTGCTGGGGGTTTGTCCTTCCTTCCTGTTAAAAGGGAGTTTTTGCCTTTTCACTCTCACTCGCTGCTGCGTGCATGGTCAGGATGGAGGACGTAATCGAAGATAAGGTCCGTTGCAATCCTCTTGTTTTCCTCCCTAGACATTTTTTATGAACTGACTCATACAAACACAGTAAATATAAACTGGACTATTGTTGATTGGTTTTAATTGTATCACAATGAATTAATTACTTCTGTAAAGTGCCTTGAGCCTTTTTTGTGAATTGGTTTTTATACATATAAGAGTGATTTAAATTTAATGTATTTATATAGATAAAACTCCTTAGAAGAGATTATCTGTGCATATGAAGTATAATTTTATTGCACAATGTTTCTTGTAGAATATCAGTATGTCCTTTAGTTAGTGATCTAATAAACCCTTTTTGGTTTAGTGTCATTCTCGCATGATGCGATGTAAATTCAGGCGAAACAAAATAGAAGAAATGCCAACATGGTGATATTCAACAGAGCTTGGCAATATTTACCTAGTAGCAGTAAAACATGCTCTAAATCAGGGCTATTCAGTTTGGTTCTATGTGGGCTACGGTCCAGCAGGTTTTCAATATTTCCTTCTCACCTGAAACACTTGACTCAAATTAAATGGATCCAGCAGCCTATGAAATTTGGCACGACTCTGTTGGAGCAGGGATACACTGAAAACCTGCAGGACTCTGGCATTTGGGACCGAACTGAGTAGCTCTGCCCTAAATTGTTGATACCGGCTTTTTGTTGAAATTGACTCCCCGCCCGACACATGCCTAATTTACAGCGCATAGATTCCCATAATGAATAAAGCAATAGACTGACAGCTCTGAGCTCATACAAGACCCTATTTTAAGTGGTTGCCATGCCAGCTTCACAGCAGTCAATGACTCCATGTTAAATCACAAGCTCTTAGAGCAACGCTATGAATTATTCACAACCTCTAACAGGGAAGGAGAGTCCTCGCCAGCAGCATTTGGGAAAATTTTTTATTTCAGAACGTCAAAAGCTGTCAATTTAACAGAGAGATCCAACAGTCTGCCACAGACTTTGAAGACAATGATCGTCCTCAGTGAGACAGTTTTAATTAACAGAAGGGAGAAAGCAGATCAAACCTCCCACAATCCTCTCTGCTGCATCCCATCCTCGTTTGCAATTCCAAAGATGATACGACTAATCACCTGTGATTGTTAAAAAGAATCACTGCAGACACCTACAACTGCCATTCTAAGTCTAAATAAACACACAGAAGAGAAAAGCAGCATTTCAAGCACCCACATAAATTTCAAAGGCACTCGCATGATTGAACTGAGTGCTTTAGTTCAAGTGAATTTTCAGTTGTTGCCTACTCAGTTCACCTCCATTTATAGCAGCACCTCTGAAGTGTGTTTGACAACCTGTTGGATCAGTGTAACACACCTGTTGCTCTCAGTTGTATTTAAGGTTAATAAGAAAATATGTTCATTTCCTAGTCAGTATGTTACTGAAGACAAAGGTGCAAGATTAGTTTTCCTGATATCCCTCAAGTCTTCCCCTCAATTCATTGATCTGCACCTAACTCCATCAAACTGCTAATAAAGTGAAAATCTTATCTACAACTCCTTGGCTCTCCTTTAAGTAGCTTCTATTTTAATGTAATTGTCAGAGATCCCACAGACAAATCAGAGAGGGCACAAGGGGATTAGTAAATATATCTCTCATTTTAATTTATTATAAATTATTTCGTGATAAATTTTGGGCATGGCAAAAACTTCAACAAAGCTACAAACACAGAAAACTAAAGCACTAAATGATCTACCTACTAGTGGCGGGTGGACCAACAGACATCAATACCTCCAATACAAGAGTATTTTCTACAATTTATTCCCATATTAAAATATCAATGTTTAGTTATGTGGGATAAATATAAAGTTTGTTATTAATAGCAAACGATGAAAAGTAACAACATAGTCAGGATCTTGTCTAAATAATACCCAGTACAAACTACTTCTTCTGCCACCTGCCATATAAGGTACAACAAGTAGTAACTTATGAGTAGGGCTGGGCGATAAGGCCTAAAACTAAAATCTCCCATTTTTTATAACCTAATCTGATTTTCGATTTTAATCGATTGTTTTTCTTTTCTGTTACAAAACATAAATAAACTTATTAAAACATTTATTTATTTATATGAATGAATGCCAGCAAAAATAAAGCATATAATGTCATAACTTTTCCACCATATAAATGACTTTATTTCTTACATAGAAATATGCAACACAACTGCATCCATGATCTCTTTCCATCTCCTTATCATACAGGATCCACTGCAGAAATAATTCCCCTGATGAAGGTTGTCTCTTAACAAGAGTTTGTGGGCTAAAGTTGACTTCTGCATCTCATAGAGAGCAGCATTTCTCACTGCAGTTATATGCACAGCTAAATCCCAGGCATGAGTTAAGGGTCACGTCACTGAAAATCTGTCAGACAAACACCGTTCTGGTGTGGAGGGAGGGCTAAGTCTGCTGCTAACTAACTATGGAAAAAAATCCAGATTCTCATAAAAATAAATCACCAGAAAAGGAAAATTCGATTTATCAATTTTATCGATTAATCATCCAGCCCTACTTATGAGAAATAACAAATTAAACAATTAAAACTCCCCCTTGAAAGAGTAAAAGAAAACAAAAGACACTAGAAAAACCTAAAACCTTCCCACACTGAAAAAGGTGGAACAGTCCAACTGAGTCTAATGAAGCATCAGCCCTATTTAAACAGATCCAAGGCAGCTGGGACTCTGCTCTTTGGCAGGCCAGGCAATTCCCACAGCAATCTCCCAGGAACTGGGAGCTCAAAGAAAAGTAAAACTGAATTATTTAACTGTAACAAAGTGACCAAATATTTCAGCGCAGGGTATGCATCCAAATAGTCAACCATATTTTCAAAACGTGTTAATAAAAAGGTGAAATGTAATTAAGAAAAAGAAACATCTGGTTTTATTTTTTGTGCATCTAACTTTAAACATAAGCAAACTAAAATGGTTAACAGTGGGGCCTTGGTTCAGTGTGCCACTGCTCATGCTGCCATCACAGTAGTGTAACAAAAATAATATCTAAGTACAACTAAAATAATTAGATATTTAATTTCTTGAAGCAAGAAAATCCCAGATTCAGCCAGCCTGGATTAAAAGTATCTTCAATTCCCCAATATAACCCAAACTCTAACCTGATCCATTCCTCTAAGAGCATGGCACTGTGTGTGTATTCCCACCTCCAGGACATTGCTTTCGTCACCCTGCAGTGACAAATACTGCAACAATCCAGGTATTTTGTCACGGCCAGACTCCTGTGCAAGTGTTGATAAATTATGCAAGTGGAAAGGCATTGCCTCTCTGGTGTAAAAACACATCTAAAGTAGGTTACAAACTGTCTGAACTGAAATATTTCTGCAGTGGAATAGCTTTTGGGGTCAGAATCTAGCATAAAAATGTTTTGTGTGCCGTCCATCTGCATGAGTGTACATTTGTATCTGTTGTAGATCATGACAGGAGGATTTTCTTGTAATTTCTGCAAATTTGCCCCAAAGTCACAACATGTCTAATGAAAAGTAGAAAACAGTAATGAAAAGGTAAGGAGGCTTTTTTAAATGGATTATAGGTTTATTGTATAGTCATTAACCCAGCACAGAGCAGTTTTGGAGGCAAAGTAGTTAATATGCATCGATTTTTAGTTGTTTGGGCATGAATGAAGGACCCAACAAAGACAGCACGATATTCACCAGCCTATTGATGCTGCATCACCCTCAACACTTAACCATTTATCTACTGGCTTCCTATATTATATGGAGATCCCTTAGCAAGATACTTCAACCAGTCAGAAACCAAAAACATCACTCTCTCCCATGCACGCACACACGCACACAGTGCTGCTGGACCCTCTTTGTATTTCATCAGGTTTGATATTAAGTGTGATATTTGCAGTTGCACTAGGAGACAGACAGCCATGCAAAACTCACAGACGCACACACTTACTTTCTCTCTCTCTCTCTCTCTCTCTCTCTCTCTCTCTCTCTCTCTCTCTCTCTCTCTCTCTCTCTCTCTCTCTCTCTCTCTCTCTCTCTCTCTCTCTCTCTCTCTCTCTCTCTCTCTCTCTCTCTCTCTCTCTCTCTCTCTCTCTCTCGCTCTCTCTCTCACAGTGATGTGAGTGGTTTGTAGCAAATGGCCAGTCTTCTTCAGTTCCCCTAACAGGGGGCTACAGGCCAAAACATTAACCAATTGAAAACCTGTTCTTCACGTCCAGACCCACACTGAATGTAATTGGTCTATTTCCTTCACAGCCGGCACACACAAAACAAGACACACTATCAGTGCACAGGCAACACTCGCTAAGACAGTGAGGACAACTTGTTATCTTCCAAGAGAGAAAACAAGATATTTACATAAATTCATTCCCACTTGTTTTCATTTACATAAGTATGACCTGCAGTCTACTTCTCGCTGTCATAACCACAGAAAAGATGTCAAACCTCGTCACGGAACTCAAGTCTATTTTTCACAAATTAAGCCTTACAATTCTATATCACAAAAATGATTAAAACACAAAAACCCTACCTCCACCATCTGCTGAGAGGGTGGTGAATTTGTATGTGTGTTTGTGTGTTTACACATTTTCTTTCTATAAAAATATAATTAAGAATTGAGAAAAAGAAAGAAAGAACTCCTTTAGTCCACAATCTTTTGTCATTTGTTCACATATTCCATCTTTCTCCTCCCTGCATGTGACGCTGTCTGCACACCCACTCTTAAAGAGCGAGAGAGCGAGAGAGAAAGAGGGAGAGGAGGGACACGGATCGGTACACAGAGCCAGTCTGTTTTCAGCTCCCACTTCGCTGTGGATCCTCCGCCAGACAGCACTCACCATCCACAGTCACACTCCCTCCAAACACTTTCGCTCTCACTGTACGACAGCTGACAACACCTTCTCGTTTTCTCAGCTGCACTACAGAACCACGTCCAAAAAAGAAGACAAAAAAAGGCTTGATCTGCAGCACACACGCAGGGACACGCAGGAACACCAGCTCTGAGGAGGAGGCTGGGTCGTGGCTGGAGGGGCTGACTGGAGAATGGAATGGAACCTCAGAAGGATGGAAAGTGAACTGAGACACATCAACCCTGACTTGCTGCAGCCCAGCAAGAGCTTCAAGAAGCCCTCCTCAGGCACCATCACCCTCAATGTAGGGGGGTTCCTGTACACCGCCCACCGGACCACCCTTTCCAAGCACCTGGGGTCCTTTCTGGAAGAGCTGGCCAATGGTAAGAAGCCCGTTCAGCACACCGACTCCATGGGTAACCCCTTCATCGATAGAGACGGTCCGGTTTTCCGCCATGTGCTCAACTACCTCCGAACAGGAGAGCTGCAGCTGCCCGATGACTTCCGGGAAGCGGGACTCCTGCGCAGGGAAGCTGATTTTTACCGCCTGAGCGAACTGGTGGAAGCCGTGGCCGAGTGGGAGAGTCAGAGGGCGGCCCAGCGGGAACCTGCATTTTTGGAGGTGACAGACAGCCACGAGAGGTCGCAGGGCCTCAAGGTGTACTGCAGCGATGCCGCTTTCATCGAAAAGGTCAAAGGGCGGCTGGTGCAGATCTCCAAGAGTCGCCTGGATGGCTTTCCAGAAGAATTTATAGTGTCGTCCAACGTGATCCAGTTCCGCCACTTCATCAAGTCAGAGCCCGGCTCGCGGCTCGTTCTGAAGGAGGACAGCACGTTCGTGTGCACGCTTGACTGCCTGAAATTAGAAACAGTGATGTTGGCTCTGAAGTCAGGCTTCAAGTTGGTCACCAGCCTTGACAGCAGCAAAGGCTCAGTGGTGGCGGCCGAGGCTCTGCACTTTGTTAAATAGGACGAAGGGAAACAGGGAGGAGAGAGGGAGGCAGAGAGGGAGAAGTGTAGTGCTCAATTCCACATCCACCACGCCAGTGTAAGGTATTGGTTTGAAAGTCTTGTAAGATGTTGTAATGTGTCATTTGGTAAAAGAAAAAATGGGGGATTGGACTATGTTCTTATCTTTTACTCCAAATTAGTGGCTTTAAAAGTTTTGGGCGATTGTTGACAACTAAAAATTTGCACTGACTTGTATTTCTAGATTTCAGAATGATCCAGAGAGTCTTAAAAAAAGTGTCAGTAATATGGAAAACAAGCCAACAGTGAATATTTCCACAAAGACTACTGAACGTCAACAGCTTTACCAGTGGATTTGTTTGTGCTTTCTAAAACGGCTCCAAAAGCCTCCACAACCAGCTGTGATCTACACTGCTGTGCTATTCAGCTTTTACTACGGTCTCTGTGTGTGCGTGCGCCGTGTTTAGTTGGTTTAATAGCTTGTGTTTAGTTTATTAGCCTTTCTGGAACCTGGAGGGGGAAAAGGCACAACTCATTAAGGTTGATTTGGATGGACACACTGACTTCACATTTAACTGCTGAGTTAAGTTGAACTGTGGCTATCGCAAGGGCTTTAAATCTAGCATGATGCATGTGCACTAAATAAACAGTGTGTTTGTTAGTGCTGTGAGCCTCTGTGAAGCCAGTGACACAATGCCTATGAATTTTAAATGTATATATTTTACAAATAAAAGTGAGACTCAAACTCTTGTTTTTAATGTGTTTTGAAGTGTCTGTGTAATACAAGTCTCTTAACAATCTTTGCATCCAGCTACATAAAATGTGTGCTAATAACCATTTAATCCGGCTGACCTATATTATCAAACAGTCTATATGTAGTTGAGTAACTAGAAGCTAAACACAGAGTACACAAACATGTATAAATATAACATAATCCACACACCTTTGCACATTTTAAATATAATTATTTTCAGATCTGGAACATCAAGCCAGAAAGAAATTAAAATAAGTATATCACCTTATTTCTGTCATTACAGAAACAACTCATGAGAACAGTAGAGGGTGTCCTTTTCCTTAGATTCAACTCACATTCTGCACAACTATTTTTATACGTGGTTTTAAATGAAGAAACTGTAAGAGCATTTTTAGCTTTGAGCTTTAAGTTTGAGTGATTAAATTTAGTTTGATCCTGAGGAACTTCATCAGAACTTGTATGAAGTATGAAGAATTGAGACGAGAGAGATTTTCTTTGTTTTTTTTTCTAGCTTTTTTTATATCTGTTGGTTGGATCCTATCCTGAAGACCTTTGCCTTTAATGTGAAACATAAACTGAACAGTAAAAGCTTTTGAAATGGTTGAATTCAACCAGCAGACTGCAGTTTTCCCACTGCAAGCTACTGAAATTCTCACATCATTGCTGGGATACAAAATGAGCACATAGAGGCTCTTAGGAATTTAAAGCAATCATTTTGAAGATAGAAAATCCTGCATATTTTCCTCTTTTTCCACAGTAATCTATGAGAAATATGTTTCAACTTCAACTTCAACAGCATTTCTTTCTTTAAAATCTCCCAGTTATGACACAAAAACACCAGTCATATTGCCAGTTAGCAATTTAATTAATATTCTCACCTTCTTGTCAGTAAGCACTGCTGACCGGCTGTCACCACAGTCCAGCAGCTTCACCTGCAGAAGCCTTTGGGAGGCCTCCCCCCTTAAACCCCTCACAGTTCTAGTAAAGATGTTTGGCATTTTAAAATTGGGTCAGTCTGTGAGATAAACGCTGCCCTTTTCCCTCAAGGAGGATCTCTTTTTATCCCTCTGATGTGTGTCACAATCAGTTCTAGTATTGTTCTACTGCCTTACTAATGAGAAGTAACTGTTTTCATTACCAGTTTCATTAATAATTTAATAATTCAATGTGGTTATATTAGCAGCTTGGTTAATAAATTGAATATTGGTTAAATTAGTGGAACTACAAGTTTATTATTCTATCCATATTTGTTTCAGGATAATTCTCCTTTTATTCAGTGTAGGAATGTCTCTCTCAAATTTACTAGTTAAGATGTAAAAAAAAAAGTAACAAAATATTTTTTCTTTACGGATGTGTGTTACTTTTTAATGTTATAACTCAACTGGTTGATCTTCATCTACATCTTGTTGGCAGCAGGCTTTAGGTCCTCATTTGGAGGTTGGAGGGTGGTGAAGGATTCCAGCCAGAGAGTCAAAGTTTGAGTCCCAGAGCAGGAACAGAAATGCCTGTTTTGGACACATTTTGACTGACATTTCTCTTCTTCAGAAAATTAAGAATCCAAAACTAGCTGGGTAAGTTTAGGTACCAGTTACCAGTAAGTTTAGGTACCAACTTAACCAGTAAGTTTACTTGGTTAAGTTCAGGAAAACACAGTGGTTTAAAGTGAAATGCAACAATGATTTTACTCCTCTTTTCTGGGTTACTGCAGCTACATGTCCCATGTGTGATGACATCAGCAGACAAGGTATCTGCTACAGATGTTAAGGCAGTACGAAAGTGGCTTCAAGTACAAAACCATTGGTGGCTGTTTGGCTCTTCCTTCTTAAGTTGTCTCACTTCAACAGAGTCCCATTGAAAAAAGAATCACTCCCTATGTCCAGAGTCCTTGTGGTCCTTCTGAAAACAATTTCTTAAGTCAATAGACTTAAGACTTAAGTCGCTTTGGATAAAAGAGTCTGCCAAATGACTGTAGAATAGAAAAAAAAAAAGAATGACATTTTTGTCAATGCTGTCAAGCCTTCGTCCAAAAAGATCCTAAAATGCCAAACTCTGGGCTTCATAAACCAATAGGATATGTCACTACAGTTAAAAAAAACTCCTATTTATATTAATCTATGCTATGACATCATACCATATTTTCACATGTTGAGGGACTTCACTTTTTCACTTTTAATTCTGTAAGATTTGTCCGCTAGAGGTCCTGACAAAGTGAGAACTAGCTGCAGGCAACAAAACTGCTCATGATGTTTAAACATTTGTATTATCAGTGAAGTTGAAAATAAACCCTGGAATAACAACTAACCATCAAATTTAATAGATCAGCTTAAAATATCAAAATGAGACACTTTCAGAGTTTAAGTCAAGAGTTTCAGAGTAAATAATGAATTACAGATATTTCATGAATAAGGAAGTGATCATACTGGGTCAGGAAACAAGCTAATGCCACTGTATAATGGTTGGATTTAAGGATGAAAAAGCAACTCTGGCACTGGGTGATTTCGCCCGTGCCAAAGAAAATGCAAAAACAAGTCTAGCCTGGCTTATACCCAAACAATATGAAGCGGGGATGTGTCATGATCCATTTATGGAAGCCTGTAGGAGTGGAAATCTTTCAATTTAATTATTCCCAACACTGAAAAGCATTTCTCTCCTTGCTACAAAAGGGTGAAAAAAAACTTTATGGGGAAAAGTAAAATTTCTTCTGACTACTGTTTAAACTTGCAATTGCAGAGCACATCCTTACGGCGAGCAACCGTCAGCCAGCTTGAAATGAAAAGCAACACGCATTTTACCTTTAACTGTGCACGCCGACTGAAACCGTCTGCTCTATAAGGTGATGTCGTCAAACCAACGACCCACCACTTTTCTTCCTCATGACTCAAACACCTACTTTCTCTAATAAGAGACAAACCTAATGCACAGGCCAAACACAAAGAAAAAAAAAGACGCAAACATAACACTGTGTAATTTCATAGAAGACGAGATAAAAGTAAAGCTGTGAAGTTCAGGTGAACCGTGACACTTTAGGCTGCTCTTAATTGCAGATCAGCTCTATGCATTTTTTATGGCAGCAACATGTTTACTTATTAGCTGCAGGTTTAAAGAGATCCACGCCTCATTAGAAGCAAGCAGGAGGTGCTGGGAAAAAGAGAGTAGTGGAAACGGCAGTAAGGAGAACCACGCTCCTCTTATTAGCCCTGTCTTGCTCTTTTCACCTGTTACCAGGCAAACTCAACTCCCTCATCATGAGCCCTCCGTCTCCAGAAACAGTCCTTATCACGATGCCTCAGTCGTGTGGTGTCGCTGAGCCAGAAAATGACTAACATACCTCAGATTCTTATCTGTCAACTCCAGAGGAAGAGCAGAGATGAAATGATGATGATTTTGGGGGAGAGGGGGGGCAGATGCAACATACCAAGGGGAATAAGGACATAGCCTTCAGGAAGGGTCTGTACCTTTTTTCTCAGAAAGCATGCATGTATTCTTCAATTCAAGCTTAGCAGTTCATTTCTTGATACAAGTAAATATTCCAGCTTTCAGCTTAGAGACTCTTGCATAAGGAAGAGTTTACATTACTAGATATAGATTTTGGAAAAAAAAAAAAAAAAAAAAAAAAACATGTAACAGGACAAATGCAGCAACATTGTTCATAAAACAGTGAACAAACAAGTGAAGACATCAGAATTGAGAGAATGAAATGGGGACAGGAAAAAAAGACAATAGGGGCTGTAAAGAGGGAGGATCAAAAATAGAAAGATACTAAAAGGAAGTCCTGCGGCACAGAGACAGAACAGTGAGAGGGTGGAAATCAGAGCAAACCTGCCCTGCACCTTTTCTTGCATTTATCTGTAAAGTCAGAGCCAAAACCAGTCTTATCGAGAGATGTCATTTCAGATATGCTTCAGCACCATAATTTATGTCTTGAACAGAGTGTAGAGGTATGAAACACACTAGAAACACATGAAACACTTAAAGAACAGAGTCAAAATATCTGGTTCGAGTGTACAGAGCATTACTCATATAAAACCTGAGTGCAGACACAAACCAGCAACAATCAAACCCTGACACTGACCAAGCAACCACACGTTAAAAAATTAAAGATGGTAATGCAAACCCTACCCTAAAATCACATACAACCTGCCATAAAATGTGCAGCACTAAACACACATCCCAACCTGTCCCAGAAGTTCATGCTTACCACTGTGTGGCTTCCCCCTCTTTTAACAACAGTCCATGAACATCATGAACATGTGGGATCTGTAAAGACCAGCTGCTGGAACTTTGGGAGAGGGGAGTCATCCTATTCTACTTCCTAAACAGTCCTGGGTTTTCCTCATCATATCTTGCACTTCATGATGGTCTAAATTTTTTAGCTGGTTAAAAGTTCTGGACTTCTGGAAAGTCCGTCCAGCACCTGGACTCTTCTACAACAAAAGCATGCCATTGTAATACACGCAGCTTGTGACTTAGCATCGCCTGGCTACAGGCTGAAAGTCTTACACCTCTCAGCAGTGATGGAAATTTAACATTGGTGAAATTTATCAGTTCCAAAGGCAATTATACATCCCTATTCCACCAAAGACGCTTATAATAATACAAATAAACTGGATGGTCACTCTCCTCTTTAGACCTGAGAATATACCATCCATAAATTGCTAAAACAAACAAAAAAGAAGAGTTAAACTTCAATTTATCTTCCCCTTTGTCCCAATCCATTTTAATTGGGCTTTGGCCCACAGAAGACAGCAGTGCTTCTATATCATATTTACATAACAGCTTCTTTTTTGCATGACAGAGTTTTAACCTGCATTTGTTGACGTTACAAAAACTGGGTTCACAGACAGTGACTTCCAGCCATTTCCATTAAATAATCCTGACTATATTTAATGCAGTGCTATAGATTACAGACATCCAACAATTATTCATGGTCATGTTCCTTGCATACAGAGGCATGTTCAGATTCTCTGAATATTTTACTGATATTATGTATTGTAGATGATGAAATATCCAGAATTTTAAACAGAGGAACTTCATTCTGATATTACTAAATCACAATTTGGAGATTCTTGCAGACTGCTTAACCTCTACCCACCTTTCCTCCTGAGACTACCTCTCTAAAATGCTCTTTTTTTAGACACATAGAAATGAAACTTAGATATACAGGACACCAAACTATAAAAACTAAACTTGATATTCTGTATGTCAAAGTTTCATTTCTATAGTGTTGTCCCATAAAAAAAGATATAATGAAATATTAGCAAAATTGTGAATGGTGTACTCACTTCTGTGAGATACTGTAAAACAGCGTTTTTGATACAATCTACACTTAGCTTTTTAAGGCAGCATCAGGTGCACCTCGATAGCACTCAGTAAAATCCTCCCACACAACACAAGATGTTTTCGCTTGCATAAAAGTAATGAAAACATAGAGGGCTGTGCAACCTGTGTGTAGATGAATCTGTCGAATCAGACGTGAACACTGATGTGCTAGAATTACATTTTTAACTAGAAGCACTGAACGCAGACCTCTGCCAAGCCATTGTATTTTAATTGATTGATTTAATTTTTTGCCAATGATTGTGGGGATTTATTATTGAGTTAGAAGCTCTAATGTAAAATGATCCCTATCTCCTGATCGTATAGATTAATTTAAAAAATTCCTGGATCCAGGCAGTGAACCGGATCACATCACCCACCCCCAAAAAAATGTAATCACTTGTTCCTTATTCCACATCTCAGATTTCCTCAAAATTCCATCAAAGTCTGTCCATAACTTTTTCAGTTATTTTGCTAACAGACAGAAAAACAAACCAACTCCACCAAAAACATAGGCAGAGGTAATGAAAAGCCAATATCAGCCTGAGTTTTCCCTACAGCAGTAGCAGGCAGCCAACTCAGATTTAAAAAGCCACTGGTGCAGGCCAATCCAGCTTCTGAAGGATTAACACAGAAACATTTCAGTTAACTGAGTTTTTCATATCAAAACAATGGTGAAAGCAGGGAAAGAAATACCCAAGATTCTTATAAGAAGACTGACTGCTGTAATGAGAGCAGTAATTCCTATAAAAACTTTAGCTCTTGTTTACCTTTTTGAAAAGTTCAAACACACTTCAATATACGACAAAATTAAATAAAAGAACTTTTTAGTAACACACACTTTACCTCCAATAACAATTTCATAGAGGCCCACTGATGATGATACCTTTAATCGACTGACGACAGACATCACATTTTAGCCCCCTGTCATTATCCTGACTGTCACATGTCTGCTGTGTGGGTGCACAGCAGTGGCTGGATAAGCCTTTGTTTCAAGAAGCAGAAACAGAAATGGGAACACAGATGACATTTCTCTTGCTAAACATTTGCTGGCTCATTCTCATGTTTTTACCTTGGGCAATAACAAACAAACATCTCTGAAAAGAATAGCAGGCCTGTGATTCAGCACACTTCACTCTGACCTTGAAAAACAAATGAGAACTGTCTTTCAGAGGAACACTTGTTGAGTACAAACAATTTTTTTAAATGCTTGAATGTAGACTTTTGTCTGTTAAAATATTGTTTTTTTAAATGCACCAGCTCCAAGATTATGCCCAGCAACAAACCATCTGCATGCTTTTGTACACCAACACACAAGCTCTCTGGGTACAAGTGACACGCTCCCTTTTCCTCACCTACAGAATAAACATTTAAACAGGAAGGTTTACAGTAAAACACTTTAAAGCAGTATTTCACACCTCTCAGCTCTACAGTAACATATTGGGTTTCAAGAGGTTTTAGAACATTTATTTAAATGACATCTGTCATAAACACGCTACAAATGACGACCAGAAATTGACAAAAAAACTTAGTTAAAGCAGATGAAACCATACATTTTTTTCCAATTTTCTCATATCTTTAGGGGTTTTCCACACATGAACATTTTCAGGTGCAGGTCTGAACCCTTTGATCTGTTGCCATTCACACAAGCACATCACAGCAGGAGCCTTTCTCCTGGAGATGAGCTGGCTGGAAATGTGAGGGAGGAGGTGTGGAGCAACTCATGTGTAGAGCACGGAGGAAGCAAAACGTTATCAGTCGAAAACGCTTCACATTCTGTACATGCCAAGAAATGCAGATGAGGTTGATACGACTACTGCGTATATCTGTATGTGACCATAGTATGTACAGAGGAGTGAGTAGAAACCAGTATGTCAGCTCACATGCACAGTGATGTTCTTAAACCATCTCATCTGCTGATTATGCAGAGGTTGTACTCATGGCCTTGGTGGAAAATCTCTGCACAAAAGTCTGGACCATGTCTGACATTTACACTCTCACATGCCATCTGTTACCTAAAAGCAGCTTATGTATGACAAATATACACTCAACGACCACTTTATCAGGTACATGTTCAATCACATGTCTGCAACTCAATGTATTTAGTCGTGTAGACATGGTCACGACAACCTACAGACATTTAACAGAACATCAGAATGGAGCAAAAAGTTGATTTAAGTGACTTTGAACTACTGGGATTTTCATACACACAACCATCTCTAGGGTTTACAGAGAATGGCCTGAAAAAGAGAAAATATCCAGTGAGCAGCAGTTGTCTGAACCAAAATGTCTTATTGACGTCAGAGGTTAGAGGAGAATGAGCGGACTGGTTGGAGACAATAGAAAGGCAACATAAACCCAAATAACAACTGGTTCCAACCAAGATATGTAGAAAACTATCAGCAGAAGACCACATCAGGTGCCACTCCTGTCAGCTAAGAACAGGAACCTGAGGCTACAATTCACACAGACTCACCAAAACTGGAAAATGGAAGATAGAAAACCTTTGCCTGATCTGATGAGTCTCCATTTCAGCTTCAGATTTAGATGGTAGGGTCAGAATTTGGTGGAAACATCATGCAAGCATGGTTTCATCCTGACACGTATCAATGGTTCAACCTGGTGGTGGTGGTGGTGGTATAATGGTGTGAGGGATATTTACTTGGCCAACCTTTGCTTTCAACATGTAGCATGACCTCCCTTGTGCAGCATAAATCACAACTATATATTTCTGCTGTTAATGCACCTTAGCTTATAGGAATTTTGGTCCATTACTCTGTACAAATCAGCGTTAACATTTGGTTGCAATTTTATTGTGTCATTTGTTTAATTTTCAGGATGTTGGCTGATTTCATCCTATCATATTGAAGCTGAATTAAAGTCAAAACTGTCATTAGTCCACAATAACATTATTCTTCTTTATTGAATTATTAGCAAAACTGTTCCTGTGCTCGGCATCTTTCCATCAAAGCTAGCAAGTCGCTCTATCCCACATGCAGTGAAACAGGCCCGTATCATAATATTACCACCAACATTTTCACAGAAGGAATGAGGTTCCTATGCTGGATTCTAGTGTTTTTCTTTCTCCAGATTTTATGAGTTTCATTCAAATTAAACACTTGTATTTTCATGCAGAAAATACATGCAGAGGCCTTGTCTGTTAAGTTACTCTTGGACTCCTTTCCCTTTCTTTCCTTTATTTGTAGCCCTTTGATGATTGACCTCTCCTAGTGAGGATGTCAATGGTCTTCATCTGTCCACAATCTCTATGGTCATGAACAGGTGGCATCCAAGCTCTTTAGACATGGTTCAGAGACTATGCCTGATGAGCACCTACAGCTTTCTCAGCAACGTTCTTTGTCCTTACTGATGCACTTTAAACACACGCTGGGATCACCAATCTTAGACAACAGGGTGCCCACTCACACCTGACTGTGTTGCCATCAACTGCAAACACACTACTCCATTTTTATTATCAAATTGACCACAAACTCAAGAGGCCTGCATGCTTTTGCTACTTACAGATATGTAATCATTTTCTGAAGAACACAAAAATGTTCAAGGACCACAAACTACCTCCTTGAGAACAAACGCCGTTAATGTCTTTTTAAAATATTTTTAACAAAACCTAATGTTCTGAAGCATGGTACAGCACAGTACATGGAATTTTTAAAAGGAGACATTATGCTCAGGCAAGCAGCCAATCTGACTAATACAACCTTAATAAATGAAGCAACTAAATATCTACAGAGAAATAAACACTGCTAAACTAATGTCAGGATTGCCACAAAATTGTTTGATCAGTGCCTAACACTCTGAAAATGGTACTTTTTCATGTGATTTGTAGCGGTGCTGTCAGAGTAAAGAGCAGGCCAGCAGAAGAGAATCGACAGCGAGCATGCCCGAGAGGCTGCAACACAAACTCCAAAACCTCCTACTGGATTAAACTCCTAATGAAACGCAGGAGGATGGCTCTTTGAGGTCAGCCATGGAAACAGCCCAACCAGACCCCTTGTTTGAGCACAACCAAAAGAAAATGGATGGCAACAATTCATACAACAGACCTGCTGAATCCCTCTGAATGGAACTGGTTATATTTCAGTGTAGCTATCATTATTTCACTTGATGATCATGCTCTTCAAGAGTTATTCTGTCAAGAGATATTCCTCTTTAAAAATGCTCAACATTTCATGAACCACTCGTTTAGATTTAAACGGCCGGCTGCACTCCTTCAATAAAACACCTACAACAGTCTGGCCAGGATCCAACCTGCAGCATGAATACCTCTAAAGGTTTACTGCATCATGCCGCTGCTGGGATTTTATATGATAACGCTCGAGGAAAGCTTGTCAATTATTAAGTCACCTTACAGACGTCTGCCTAAACCTTGTTGTAAGCAATTTCTGCAGGATCTGATGAATGTATGACTGTGCAAAAACATCTGTCCATTTTAAATAAAAATAGACTGACTTGCTCATTTTACTTTCTTAAAAAAATAAAATAAATAAAAATAGGGCACAGAAGCTATGACACAGAAAACTTTATAAAGAAAAAAACTGTATGTGTATCTTATATGCAGCATCTAAAGGTGTGTTCAACCCTACAAGGAAAAAAGTGACTCCAACAAAGCTGGGTGAGATTAATGCTTCTGCTTTTCTTTAAAAAAAATCTATGCTTAAAGGCCCAAAATCACAGGATGAGCCATCTGACTTGTTTGCTATGTTTTTCATAATTTAGTCCTATTAAAGATTTAATTAGATTAAATTAAGCAATTTGAGGACTGTGTGAGTAAGTAATTATTAGTATGATGAGCACAATTCAAAGTTCACTTGAGAAACTGAATACAGTGAGCTGATGATGTGTTTGAGAATAGACGAGAAATGTGTGAGGGAGAGTTGCATCATAGGATGTTAAATTCATAATTTGGGATAAGCAGGGTTGCAGTCAGAGTTTCAAAATCTACACAAACAGCTACTAGAAAAAAACATCTAAATCCAAACACTGTATTTGGTCATGAAAAGTAACCAAAAATCTGAGAGTAAATTTATTATTCATTACAGAACTTAAGTCAGTTCTGGTTTCAAGTGGGTGGGTCTTAATTAGTTTAATCATTGTTACACTAATAATTTAACAGTTTAAAAACACTCAGAATGTGAGGACAGTGGGTGGTCGGTGGGTTGATTGCCTTTTTATTTCCAGAGTTGCTGGTCAAATTTTACAAACCAAACAGTCCAGATGAAGCCAATCACTTGTTTTGTTGAGAATTTGATGAAAACTCTGTTTATATTTTTGACTTGTATTTAAAGATTAATACTTAATTGGGCAAAGAAATCCTTTTGACAAGCAAGCAATCACTTTATCATATCTGGAATCTTTCAAAAGATGTCAAACGTTTTTATGAAAAGAGTTTTATATTAAAAGTAAAACCACACCCTTTTGTCAAAGTTTTGGCACAGACATCCTTTTCTGTGTTTTTAACATATCCAAAGTTTTGATAAAAAGCTTCACAAGTAGCTGAAGTCATACTGTAACAGAGCTAGACATTACATCTGCCTTTACTGTTCTCTGCACGCTTCTCTGGCAGCAAAGCCTGTTGCTTAGCAACCTCTTAATCAATACCTGGTCCTTAACCGGAACAATGCAGAGCAACGAGGGGGGAAATAATGGAGGAATATTTAGCTAGCAGCCTCGCAGCACAAAAGCCATGTCAGACATTATTTGTGTATGTATAACTCACTGACGGTCTCCATTAGCAACCTCTTGCTTTTACTGGTTCATTGGATACTTGCATAACAGAGGCGAAGGAATGAATTGCACAGAATCTGAATTGGTCTGATTATAGAGATTAGACACTGCGTGGTTGGCTGAACTACATACTTTCCAACAAATGGGCAGTTACAGTAGTTCCAGTTAATGCTGGTTTTTCTTTGGTCACAAATAAAGTTAGTTAGGGGCTGGGGTTCTCATCCTTTTTTTTTATCCCGGAGCCCAATTTTTCCTGTACAAAGTGGCCAGAGGCCAATTAAAATATCAACACTGTATTGGTCTAATTGAATCAAGGAATCAAGGACTCTTTATTATCCCGTGAGGGCAATTTGTTGTACAGCCAGCAGTAAAAAACAATCAGTCACAAACACACAAATAACACAACATTTTTAAAAAGGGCTATAATAAAAATAATACATTTAAAAAATAAATAAATAAATAAAAATTAAAACTCCTTATTCAACAGGGCAATGGCTGCAGGGACAAAAGAACACTTGTGTCTATCAGTCCTACATCTTGGTAGGATGTACCTGCACCCTGAAAATTCATGAGCTAACGGGTGATGTTACTCTTTGTTAAATTTGTATTCACTAACTAAAACCAAATTCCACTTTATCTAAGTTAAAAAAAATATATGCATTTATTTAAAAAAACTTTTGTCCTTTGAAAATTCCACTTGCTTTCCCGTGAGCATTAGATTTTTGGTTTCTAAACGCAAAATCTTTGTCTTTAAAGGGGAATTTGGACCACTTTCATCTTTCTATTTTTCCATTTAAAATGAATCTCCATAATTCACTACAGGCTGGCAGCTAGCTGAACATCATCTTCTGGTAGTTTGTTAAACAACTGACTGCGCATTACTGCCACCAAGTGGTAAAAAGCTGTATTGCAACCAACCAGTAATATCTCTCGTGTCTGCAACTGATAACTTAGGGCTGGGATATACTTGATGTTAGTGGCGCATCCGCATACGTATCATGGTCGTCATGCATTCCTAGCGTCCGTTTGACACGTAGGCCGCTTGCGTTGATGCAAGGTAATGTGGCGCATGCGCGAGTTGCAATATAAACTTGAAAGCTAGCGGCAATCATGCAAAAAAGAGCGTGAACCGACAGGTCCAAGGTAGACATAATGGCGGATCGTTTTGAAGATCATCTCCTGAACCTTGTCCACCACTACTAGCATCCATATAATTTTATCCACAGTGACAAACACTCATGCCTTAACAGTTGGAACAAATTGTAAGTATTTTGGGGTTTGATACCCCAAAAATACAATGTGACCAGTTTTCACTATTTCAAAGTCCAAGTGTTGTGTACTCCCTTTGCGGTGATCTCCAGTATTGAGCGTCTTTGCTGCGCTGTGCTTCCGTTGTTTGCAGCAAGTTTATACACAAACGTAGCAAAATGATGACATTTACACTTGCGTTCACAGCAAGTATATCCCAGCCCTTATTCAGTCCAGATAAAGTTAAAGTTTTTTCCGGCCCCCTAAGTCAGTGGTTCCCAACCTATTTTTCTTGAGGACCCTCTTCCTGCAAATACTAAAAAGCCATGGACCCCCTGAGGTCTTGTAGGGGAGAGCTGCCATTTTGTTTTCTTTGCTGGTCCTTTTTTCTCCCATTTGTGTTGAAGTTAGGGTAGTTACGAAGTAGGTTTGTATTATTTTGTTTCTGAGGGGAGGTAAGTTGTGCTTTTCATTTTCCAGTAGAGGGGTTTTGTTTATTATTTTGGCCTGATGCTACTGGCCCTTCTGTATTTTAGCTGTCAAACAAAATAACCATATTTAAATGGCTTGTCTTCAGACTGGCATCTTCTGGAATTGTGTTACTCCTTTCTTCCCCTAGACCTGCCTTAGGGACGTAACTCTCTGAAAGATGGTTCTCTGGAAAAGACTAAGATGATTTTTATCTACTGTAAACTGTAAACTAAGTTACCACCAGTACATCCCGTCTCAAATACCACCTGCTGTGCAGCACACAGCTGATTCAGAAAGCCCTCCTCATCCTCTAAAGATGCTCCCTGATGGATACCCTCCAGCAGAGACCTCCTGATAATTCTACAAGCAGCAACCTTATAACAGCTGATCTGAATAAATTAAAGAAGTTGGAAACAGTGTTAAAGCCCTGCAGGCAATTTACTTCTGTTTATAGTTTGTTTGCTTCTAAATGAAAGTGAGGCTGTCAAGAGGTATTAGAGAGAACGTGTGCGTTAATGTGTGTCTGTGTATGTATCTAAAGTCATTCACCCTCAATAATTTTATATATATTAAATGAAATCTGATTAAACTATATCAAATTAAGTGAAAAATATCTTATTAATCCCAAAAAGGAAATTATCATGGTTGACAAAGACAAAATCTTAAAGTATAAGAGATTTTTGACCAATCAGAAACATTCATCGCTGGACACCCCCCCAGCCTAAAATGATGAGGCAGTTTTACAGCGCTTCCTCCCAAACAGCACCATTTTTGCGAGTAAAATATACTTTTATGATCTCTTCCCTACGGTGGAAAAGACAAAAGACATGTGTTTCAGAGATGGGACCCTCAAAGTTTCTGCAGTTAAACTGCAACTTTGGAGAACAAAAGGGTTTAATTGGTTTCTTAACCTTTATATGAATACTTTCACATCATGTGGTTGTGATATAACAGCCTAATAGCAACACCGAGGTAATATGTGTTTCAGAATTAACGTAAGAAAAAAATTTAAACATCTGACATCTGTATTGACTGTACACCTTCCAATTTATAATTTCTATGGTAAAGCTTTTTAAAATTTTCATTGGTACTTTGCTCATTATATATTTGACCACATTTCTTACACATCAATCAAATGCCTGAACATGTAACACCTGCTTTGTCCGATGTGTCAAGAATCAGTGAAATCTGTGTAGGTGTGCAGAAAAAACTTTGAAGTTTAGAGAGCAAGTGCAGATCAAACCTGTGCAAGTGGGTTTATTCGGGTAAAGATGGGCTGGAAAGCTGCTTTATGTGTGGTGTGGTAAGTGAGTGGGAGACCGGTGTCAAACAGTACACCTTCCTGTGGGCGAGTGGGGGAGGAGCTGAGTATCGGTCAGGTGAATAGAGACTAAACACCACCACGTCTCAGAAAAGATTATTCCACCTCTTGTTCCTGTTGAACTTTCACAGACAAGTCAGCCATCTGGAGCACGGACACCTTTAAAGGAAAAAGACTTTTTTTATATACTTCCTGAACACAGTGTTTCCAAATTTACCATCACCGGGTTATAACCTAATAGTCCTCTGTGAAACTTGTAAACACCTACTGCTTTTATAGTTTTAGAATTCTAGATCTCTCTCCCCCACCTCTCACCATTTATAAGCATAATTTTGCTAAACATGTTCAATGCTGAACATGTTGAAGTGTTGCTCTAATAAAAGGCGGAAACAACAGAAAAGAGCCTTGAAAAAGAAAAATCCATTATCACATGTAGGAGGGTAGGAGGTATTAACACACTTGCAAGTGTGGGTGCATTTAAAGTGTATGAGGGCGGTGATAGAATAAGCCCCAATGAGGAGTTTTTTTTTTTCCTCATTTATTGTCTTGTATTGACAAAGTGCATACAGTTTTCAGAGCCTTTCAAGGACATTTAGTTTATGTTTTAAGCCAAACATAAAAAAAAAAAGAGTCTATATGATGTATATTTCCTGAAAACACCTCCTTCAATGAGCTCCTCAAACTGGCAGTATATTTTAATGTCACACTCCACTCAGACTAAAGTTATCCAGACTACACTTCAATACCTCTGTTCAGTTCAACTTCAAATCAACAGTGAAGCCCACTGACAAAGAAACACCAATGTTTGACTCGCTTATTAGCTTGCTGGCAAGTTGATTGATTACTAAAAGGCTTCTGATCTGTGTTGTTGAGTTTTAACAATCTGGGCCATCTCAACACATGAGTCATGTGCAAAGAAAGAGGAAAATATACAGAAGAAATGTAAGCGCTCCAGTCTCGTAACTTCTAAAGGCGTTTGCATGATAGTCCAACGCTTCTTGTCGCTTTGCCAGTGTATGAGCTGGATAGAAGTGATGTCAAGTGGCAAGAGAGGAGTTGATCCATTATGAAGGAAAATACATTTGCAGCATGAGAAAGGCTCACATTAAAACAGCCCTGATCTGTTGAAGCAATCAAGGTATATTGTGTTAATTAATCACACAGATTAATCATCAGACAATATTCAGACCACACACCCTCCATGAGCCCACAGCTTTCCTTTCACACCTCCATTCTGTCACCCTGCAGCTCAGCCATGGATCTTAACACAGCCTCCACATCAGAACACAGTGAGACCTCATCTGCCTCCACCTCTAGCCTGTCTGTCTCCTGCAGTCATGTGAAGAACTGAAAAAAGGCTGCAGGTCCAGATGGTGTCAAAAGAAAAAGAAAAAGAAAAAAGGAGTTCTTGTACTTGTTCCAGTATCTAAATAACTACATACCAGTTGCCCTAACATCTGAAATCATGAAAGTCCTTGAGAGATTGTTATTGGCTCACCTCAATAAGCAAGTGCACATCTTTCAGAACCCATTACAGTTTGCATATATTAAAGGCCTTTGGGTTGAAGATGCCATCATCTACCTGCTTCTGAGAGCCCAGTCTCTTCTGGACCAATCAGGCAGCACTTCAAGGATCATGTTCTTTGATTTCTCAAGTGCTTTTACAATTCAGCTGCTCTGTTATATGATAAGCTCCATAAATTCCAGGTGGATGCCTCCACAACCATCTGGATTTATGGCTGCTTAACAAACTGACCACAGCTTGTGAGACTGAAACGTTGTGTGTCTGAGATGGTGGTCAGCAGCACTGGAGCACCACAAGCGACTGGACTCTCACCATTTCTATTCACACTGTAAACCTCAGATTTCCAATACAACTCTGAGTCCTGTCATCTGCAGAAATACTCTGATTACTCTGCAGTTGTGGGGTTTATCAGGGATGGACAAGAAGTTGTGTACAGAGATGTGGTCGGTACATTTTTTGGGATGGTGCGATAATAAATAACTAGAGCAAGTATTTGAATTAATTGTTTCTAATTAAAAAAACTTCAATATAACAATTTATCTTAGTTGACAAATAAAGCATTTTCATTTTTATTCATTTTAAAATAAGAGAAAAATTTGCTGGTTAATATACTGCCTGGAATAAAACATTAAGCAGAGTCAGTCACTTCATCAGTTTAACTACCTTGTTGTTTGACTTCCAAACAACCATGTTGTGTTTGTATCAACCATGTGATTAAAGTAAGCGTAAAGGTGTACACACTCTGCTAGCTCAATATGCTTTCCCAGTATGTAAATAGTGCAGACTCACTACGTCCAAGTCTTCCATCCAAAACTTATGCAACACATCACACCATTTCCTTTCATCACTACTTAGTTTCATTTTATGTTTTGCTCTCATCTTGCAAAAAACATGTTGTTTTATTTGTGCTGTCACACTTGGAGCTATGTCAACTTTATGTTCTTTACTCACCAAACAGCACAAGAAATCCATGCACTGCTCCATTTTCACACTCTTCCCTCTGGATTGGTCTGTAATCAAAATGTGTGCTTTAAACTAATTTGGTCACGCCTGGGGAATGCCCAAAATATGCTTTTTGTTTTGAAACCAACACCAGCCAATTTACACACCCTCCTGAGCCCCTGAAAAACTGAGAAAAGCAGCCGTTTCTTACCGGAGTACTGGCACCCTGCAGGCAGAGAATTGCTCTTGACAGTGTGGTGATTTGAGTGCCTCGTTTCCTGTTATTTACCTTTTCACTGAATTACAGTTTTTACAAGTAAAGGTAATATCTTAATCTTTTGTGTTATTCTGTTCTTTTTTTTTTGTCTTTTTCTTCTCATTCTCAGTAGTTCCTGTTGGTATGATCACAAAACAATTAAATCCACTTCCTCATCGCTTCCTTAAAAAAAAAAAAAAAAATAAAAAAAGAAAGAAATATCACAGCGGTCAAACAGAGCTATCCCATTAAAAGTAACACTATCATCTTCTGTAATTCTCAAGTCACTTGGTAACTGACACCCAACAACACTGTTGCAGCTATTTTTAAGCTGGTCTGATGCAAATCCATGTAAATCTCTTTGGCTCAGAAAGAGCAATGACACATTATGCCTGGCAGAAAATGTCCTCCACAAATAAGGAGCGAGTCTGAGTATAAATTTTACAGTGCTATCAAAGAAAAATACATATAGCGGTTGCAGGTTTCTCTCAGAGAAAATTGAGACTTGGAGAATTGAGAAACGTCACATTTAATAAACCAAACTCTGAACTCTGACTAAACTAACTTTCAGCAGAATTGCAGAATTATATTTCATCTGTCAAGACATATCTGTCCAGGATATAGTTTGTTTTGTTTAGCTACCAAACCACACTGTCCTGTGTCCCATCACAGATATCATACACTGTGACATGTATTTCAGCTTGGCCCCTGTAACCACCTCCAGCACCATAAACGTGTTCTACATGACATTATCCATCAGCTAGGTGAGGATTGGAGCAGCTGAGTCTAACCTGTTGCACTTTGGCTGAAGACAGCCAGGGTCTGTCCGCCCACTGTGTGCATGGTGAAGGGATGATCCCTTGGGACCTGCAGCGATGCATCCTTCTCTCCCACAGCGCCCAGGGCAGCCAGATCCTCATTCAGACTGAAACATACCTGAGGAACACGGATTAGTCAATGCATTGCTGACAAATATAAGCAGCCGTCTCTTTGTTTAATCGGGTCAAATATGATACAGTAAAATGTTATTGATTCCTGTCAGAAAGTTGAGTCAGTGCAAGAGCAAACAGAGAAGAGATGCAGCAATGAGGAAAGAGGAAAGCATAAAAAGAAAAAAAATTGATGGAGAACTTCATGTTAGATGGCTGTGAATGAACTGAAAACGTGGATTGAAAAGAGGGAAGACTAAACAAATGTATCAGATTAGAAATTAACATGTTAGTCATGTCAACCGTGGACAAAAGTATTTAAAGCTGGCTCACCTCTGTTTTACCTTGTTTCCTATCAGGCGTGAGAAAAGATTTAAAAAAAAAAAAATGTGTTCATCACTGATGCAGCTAAAATTTGCTGGTTGATAATGAAGGTCATAAAGCAAAGACAACATTTTCAAAGTCTTTTTCCAGTTTATAAAATATAATAAAAACATACAGAGGCCTTCTTATACATACTTTCCAATGGAAATTTTTCCAACTTCTTCCTTTTCTGTTGCTTTGTCCCATTGCTGAGATAAATACTTGGGAACCTGGCGAGAAATAAAGCAATTTCTTAGCCTACTTACTTTCTGACGAGTAAATTGCAAAGAAAAAAGTTATAATTAAAGTCAAAATACAATTTTAAACAGAAAATAATCGGTTTTAAATGTTCAAGTTCTGCTGAATTGTAAGCAGCTTATCGTTCCATGAACGCATCACACGCGTCAAACGCTAACTCCGGCGGGATTTCACAGAAATATGACAACAGTTTCTGATCGTTTCTGTTAGTTTCTGATCATTTGCACGCGGACAAACCTTAACAAGCCAAACGCCTTTAGTTTTTTTTACTCCAGTGAGATTAACCTCCGTTTTCTCTGACATTGTTTCAGACGTCGTCAATCGCACTATTTTTATATAGTGGATGAGACATAAAACTTCCTGTTGCGCCTTTCAAAAGAAACAAATTGATTAAAAGAATCGACAGAAACAACTATTTGTCAAAACCGAGCACAGCTGGTCTGTAGCTGATTGTATGATCTTCTTCCTTTGTGCTAAAGCAATTCATCTTCTTCCATTTTTACTGGAGACCAGACAGCAAACATATTAGTCCTATTTTATTGATTTATTTCATGAATCTGGATGCTTAAATAAACTATAAGCATGTAAAACTACCGAGATTCATGCTTAATTGAAATGCCAACCTTCAAAAGCTTCAAACTTAATTCATTATAGAGTAAAGGACAGAGGAGACACACCTATAGTAAGGTGGCACTGATAAAGGACGTTTAAGGAGCAGTAATTAATGATCTGAGGCCCTGTCATTTTTATCTGATTCCAAAAGTGGTCAATTGGTTAATTATACTGTACTTTTCCACTTGCAACAAACAAAATATCAACAAAATTTCCAGGGATTTGTCCCAGGTTGCTAAAGTTAATAACTTTCACATCACCTCCTTCTCATTCTTCTATATTCCTTAAAACAAATAACGTTTTAAATACTACTTTGAACACACTGAAGTCCACAAGCAGGTGTGGAAATTAATTGTCCATTTTGTAAGTGGTCTTCGTGCACACTTTCTTCCAGCACTAACTTTAAACCACCAAACTTCAAACTTTTGTTTTCTAAATGAATAGAAATGCTGGAGTATTTCAGTTGATAAACTGTAAGTAAAATGAGTATTAAGTTAGCACTGATAAATGAGATTTATTCATTGTAAGAGTCTATGAATTTTAAATTTCTCACAACCACGAAGCCAGCATGTCCATGTGGGGCCAATAGGGGTTATATTTGGGCTGCTGATAAGGGACCCAAGTGGGTTTGTCTGCAAAAAAAGTGGGTTTCCACTGTGGCTTCACCTGTGTTTTGCCTGTATGGGTTTCAAGTCGGTTCTTAGTTTTATTTGGACTATGGGGGTACTGAGTGGGCATGTGCTTGAACTGGGCAAATTTTGCAGGTCCCTGAGATTTCAGTTAGATGGGCTCCAAACCCATACGGGCAAAACACAAGGTGAAGCCACAGTGGAAACTATGAGCAAACCCACTTGGGTCCCGTATCTGCAGCAGATGAAGCAGATTTTACGCACACGAAGATTTCTTGTTAAAGAATAAAAAAAATAAAAAAATAAATAAAAAGTCAACCTTTCAATCAATGAAGGTGAAGTCTCCGTGTTGCCACGGGTCATGTGAGTAGGTATATGCCAGTTCAGCTGAGCACTAGTTATTTTGATGTATTTGAGTCCAGAGTTAATCAAGATTAGCTTTTAAATTCATTAACATAAATCACTGGAGTGCAACTTACATTTAATGAATGCAAATTGAATCAGCTTGCATATCAAGAAATACTAGAAGATATAAACCAGAATATTCACTGAAATAATGAATATATTAGACAGGCATACATCAGCTACCTATTAATTAAGCTTCTTTTCCTGTTTTGTTTTTTTTTTACCTAATGATTTTATGACACAAAGACTTGATGTGCAAATGGCTCCTTACACCTTATTGTTTCCAAACTTTGTACAAAGGAACAGTAAATAGTCTCAGAAGTGCATGTCAATTAAAAATTTAAAAAGGGTTTGGATGCAGCCCATGGACTGTGAAATAAAGCAGTGATTGACATGGAGTTCAGAAAATAAGGTTTTTATTTGAGTTATAGAGAGAACAAGGGGGGGGGGTTGCAACATAAAAGTAGAGTCCAGCAGCAGTGGACCCCCTGCAAGTTCCACCAGGCATTCACATTTAATTCAAATTGAAACAAGATATTGAAGCCCACACAGATCCAAAGCATCCAAAGACACATGTTGCTGCTGCAAGCCCGGTAGGGACAATGAGGGACATTAAAGCCAACTACAGACAAATCTGAATGTTTTATAATTTCTAACATTCATGTTATTATTAAAGATTTGAATAAGAGAATTCCATAGTTAAAGTCAGAAAAGCAAGAAGCAGCTTCTTTATTTGGATCTTTGATGTAGTTGTGTTAATAATCATCTGTTTTCAGCTCATTAGTATGTACTGCCACCTTGTGGATGCTGATAAGAATAAAACTGTTGGAAGTGAATGAAAAAAATGGATGAAATTATTAAATAAAATAACATGACTACAAAAATATGCAAAAAAAAAAAGTTTTTTTCCACACCCTCTCTAGCTTCAAGCTGGAAAACCATGGGAAAACAACCTGATCATAAAATTACATTAGCACAGATATTACTTTGTTCTATGACCATGCACTTACATTATAAAATATCTCGTTATGTCTTTACACTGTTATTGGGAAGTTACAAAAACGTTTTCCAACCTTTTCTCTACAGTTCATGGTTGGATCATAATAGCCATCTCAATTATAATTGTTATGCCGATGCATTGACAAACTGTTTTTAAATATAGAGAAGCTTCACTTTTAAATAAAGGTGGATAAACACCAAGTTATTTCCATGCCTTGGGCACAGCAAGATCAAGGACAGCAAGATGACCTGACATTACTGTCATGGAAGTTTTGCTATCCAAGTCATGTGGATAAATTGAGCCGTCAGGATGGGAAAAATATGTTTTTTGTTTTTTTCAAACGCAGGCAATGAGTTTTCAGTTCCTGTGTCCTGTATGAATCTCTCAGCAATGCAACCTGGGACATCTCTGCAATACAAAGAGTCACTCAGAGCTTCTGCCATCAGCTGAGCAGCTGTCAGCACATTCACATAAAGCTCACCACAGTGAAACCTTTCCTCTACATCAAGACACTGAAACAGAGCCTCCAAAGTTTCCCAGCCTGCTGCTCACAATTTATCATCTTCATTGGATTTGTGTGGAAAATGTGGTGTGTGTGTGTGTGTGTGTGTGTGTGTGTGATACACTTGGTGAGACAATGAAGCCTAAGTCTAACTTCCTCTTATTACTCCTGTTCAAATCTCTGTGAAACCTCTGAATGTCCTCTGTGGTTTGAAAGATTCAGAAATCCCTTTTCATCAGGGATAATATGAACTTGGCATCAACTGTGTGATGGTTTTAGTTTTCCCCTTAAGGTCATCCTCACTTTACCCATAAAATTGTACTGGACAAACCCTAAATCCCAACTGGGGAACAACATTCTGACATGGAAAGAATTGCTTCATTTTCATTGCACTATGCTCCCTCGAATAATACTTTTTTTTTCAGAAAACGTGATGGTTTTGGCATAAATGCAACGCAAAGCGGAGCTGGTATAATTTCTGCAGTAACTGCTTGCAGTTGGCAGAAGAGTTGTTGCCATGGCAGCCCCTGCTGGGCAGATGCAGTCTCATAAATTGGTAGCTAGAAAAAAAATAATAATAGAAAGAAAGAAAAAGAAAGAAAGAAAGAATGTTTTTCTGGTATGAAACAGTACAGTTAAGTGAAATGTTAGTTATGATGCTTATTCTGCACATACATCTACATAGATTTTACCCTCAGATTGTGTAAAAAAACAGAGCACTCTATCACACAAACACTCCTGCTGACATGATTTCACCAACAGTCATTGTTTATTTAGAAAGAAAAAGACTGAATGATTTGGTTTTCTTTTTGTCTCCAGCTACAAGATTGTCAATAAAACTTCATTCATGGCACCTCGGCTGCCAACCCACCTCCTGCCCTGCATTGTACTGAATAGCAGCAGTGTGACTGACTCACTGGGGGCACGATCACTGAATAACGACCTTTATCTGTGAAGCACATTTATAGCATTTCTAGTCTTTGGAGCTTATTGAATATTCATACTTTACACATTTAACTGGACGACTGCTCACTGTAGAAGGTAAGTTTAAAAGAGTTATCAATAATATAAACCAGGGATGTCCAGTTCCAGTCCTCAAGGGCTGCTGTCCTGCAGGTGTTAGATGTTTCCTTTTCAACACACCCGACTCAGATTAACGGGTCATTAACAGGCTTGGGCTAAACTAGCTGTTAGTGAAATTCACTTAATTTGAATCAGAGTAGAGAAATGTCTAAAACTTGCATTACAATGGCCCTCAACGACCATCATTTGACTTTTCTGACATGAACTCTATTAAACTTTATCTATTTTGGCACAAATATACTTATTGGCCTGATGGGGGCACCACAATCAAAGGTCTTTTTGAAAATCCTGTTTAATGGAGGAAATTGGTAGATATAAGTAAGGCATTTCCTGACTGTTCAGGTTTTTTAACCCTGGTACCAGTCCGATGCCCATGTATACTTAATTCTTTAAAAATGGCTTGAGAGTTCATTTGGGATATTGAGATCAAAATAAGATAAATTCTTCATTGATTTTCACTTGACCTGCCACAAGAAGCACCTGAACACCCGGACTCATATTGGTGCACAGTTTTTTCAAGCAGGAATCTCAAACACTTTCTCCTGCAGTTGCTCAACATGTTGCTTAAACAAGTTTTTCCAAGTATTGTTGCACTAAACTTGACCATGAGTCTTTGCCATCTTAGATTCTCTCCTCCATTATTAAATGCAGTATTTCCACCGGCTGCTCTCAAGTTTCCCTTTCACTCATCGGTCAGGCATGCACATCTAAGGTTACTGCTTTGTTTAATTCATTGTGCCAACTGTATGCATTTTTTTAAAAAAATATTCATTATATCTTTTTAGTAAGTGCAATTTCTCTAATGATGTCCTAAATCAAGATTTTTATCACATTTTTTTTTATCTTACAAGCTATCTTACTGAGGAGAAATTCATGTATAGACTGAATGCATTCACAGCTGTGGACCTGTAAAAAAGGTCTTACTGGACAGTAAGAGATCAGATTCCTGCTTTAACTGATCTCTAAAGACATTTGAAGGGAGCCTGCAGATCAAACATCTGCTCAGGCCCTTAGCCTCATCCAGCCTGAAGGAGAAAAGAAGAAAGAAAGACAAACATGGAGGTGTTAAGTGTCAGAATATATATTCCTGACTGTGTGGGTTTTCAAGGGGGTCTGACTTCACCTAAGATGATCCATACCATTTAAAACAAAAAGTCCAATGACCCTATGAATGTAATGTTGGATGTGGATATTTACACATCAGGTTAGGCACAAATGCTGTTATTTTCTGATGCTTGCAGAGGGGGAGTGGTCTAGAAAATTAAAGCTGGGATAAATTCTGGCCTCCATCCGAAGTTCAGTGAATACAAGACCCAGACAGAGACACAGACATGCTGCTCCGCATCACTGGACATGACCCACTGCTCTCTGTGGCCAAAGCTGCTGTTGTTTTAAGAATTTTAGATTGTTTTCACCAGTGTCATCCCTTTGCTCTGAAAAACCTCTTTCCTCAGAACAAATAACCTTCATGTCCTGCTGCAGAGGCCTATAAAAAGTTATAGCCACACACAGCTGAGCGTTGTATTATTTTAATCCTCATTCGATACAGTAGAAATGTGCACCACAGTGCAAATGAGCAATTGTCCCGATATGAGACTGGATATTCCTCAAAATCTACTTCCTGATCAAAGGTAGTGATTCGGTTTTGTACTGAACAGGTTTCACTCACCCTAAATAGCCAGGGAAAAAAACAGTGTGAATAAAATTAAAGCTTAATTTGCAACATAACTGATAATAATGGCTGTCAGCAAAATGTGGAGGAGGAAAAAGTATATGTCGTCATGTTGGAGTCACATGAGCCATGGTTTGGTGCCACAATTAAGTATGCAAGTAAAGTAGCTTTAAAAAAAAAAATAGAATAAAATATATAAATAAAACAATAAAATAAAATAAAATAAAATAAAATAAAATTCTGCAACACAGCATCACTTTGTTGTGGGCTTCAGCTGATCAAACAGCTGTTGGATTATGTTGGTGTTTGTCCATTTAGGCACCAACATACATGTCAGAACAGATCTTTTACAGCATGCTAAATGGACATTATTTGATATTTGAGGAGATTTGTGCCTTATCCTAATCCTATCCTAGTAACTTTTTGAATTTATAAAATTATAAATGTTACCAGGCATGATGGCTAAATAACAAAACCCATAATCACCTTAATGGATGAGGAAGTAATCTCACAGTTTATCTCTCATAGTCCTTTCTCTTTACATGAAAGAAGCATGGTAAGATGAGTTAAGGCTGAAAGGTTTACTCAGAATGAAAAGATCTATCAGTCCAAAGCTTGGCTTGTCTAGTCTGTTGTCTTGTATCTGTTGGATTCTCAAGACCAAACTGAGTGGAACATTTTCTCCCATCTCTCATCTCCCAACTTTTAGAGCTTGGGTCGTTTCTGGTCTTTCCTCCGGCTCAAACGTTTCTAGATGAGTCCCTGACTGACTTTCTGTGATTTCAAAACCATTGTTTGACTTTCCCCAGCATTATAACAAACAAACCTGTCATCAAAAAGTATTTTCCCGAGAGTCTATCAGTATCATTTCCTTTCTCCACAAAGGGGATAAATAATATAGTTTCTTGTTCACAGGAGAAATAAGTTCAGGACACTGTGTCCAATGAGCTGAACCAAGCTTCTTACAATCTGGGAACTCTTTTAAGAAAATTTCAGGAAGGAGATGTGTCATCTTTATAAATACAAAATACCTAAATATTCTTTAAGTTATTTTTTCTTTTTAAACATTCAACAAACCGTAAAAGAAATGCATTTTGTAATAGTAATGTTATGTGCAATACTGTCTGTTAACTGTCTGAATAGACTTATTAGCTACTATTAAGTGTGTCCAACTTAATATTTCAATTTCGATTTACACTCAAAAGTAAAAGATTTTATTTTGTTGTTGTTTAGTCAAACCTGCTTTGCAGATGTTTTTATATGTGAAAGTGTACACAGAGAGACAAACAAGCTTTCACGTTCACACCTGCATCATGCAAACTCCACACAGAAACACTGAGGCTTGACCAGGAACCTTTATGCTGTGAGGTAACAGTGCTAAATACAGCATCACCATGCAGGGGCAGAGCTAGAGGGGTGGCCAGGGTGGCACTGACCACTTCTTAAATCTGAGTGGACCCCCAGGCTCCATCTCAAACAGATCACTGGAGGAGGAGGACTGAAACATCTTTCTAGTCACGCATGGATCACCAGTATCACTACACCAGTTTGAAGTCAATTTTTTTCGGTTTTGTAAAAGTTGTAGCCATTATGACCAGTAAAACTAAAAATTTCTGGTTGTTGTTACTAACTTTTGAATTGCAACACAACAATTTGGATTTCAGTGTTTTGCTAACCACATATCAGGATAACAGGATGAGCCAGCAAATCAAACTTTGCAAAGTCCTTCAGTGGAAAATGGATGTTTTTATGTGAATGACAATGAATGTAGTGTATAAATTGGGGATGGTTATTTAAATATAGGGCTTTTATTTGTTTGTGATTTAAAGCTGCTGACAGCACCAGACACTTAGACTGCAACAGGCTCCTGCTGTCTCCTGTCCTCTATCATTTGCAACTATGGACATAGCTTGTCTGCTTGCCTGATGTTCCATCTTCTCCTGTTGCACCAGCATCACAAACCACTGCTCTCTACTTCCTCTTTATCAGTAACACCTCTTCTCTCACTGCTTCTTACATTTCCATGCCTGCCTCTCTTATATCACAGAAATGTACAGTTTTTACATTTAACTGAAAATTCAACTTAAATCTTCATACCCACCAAAACTAACCAAATATCAATGTTTCAACTACAAAGTTGTGTGGGCCCACATCTTTAATATACATTACACCCAAGGTTTACAAATAAACTGAAAGCGAAGTATGATCTTTTGGGCTAAATCTTTGTATCTGTGAGCCTATTTTCATCTAAGCCCTTCTGATAACCTCCACTGAATGTATGAGTCACTTAGGAGAGTAGGGGAGAAAACTAGAGAAGAGTAGAGAAGATATTAACTGAAAGAGACTAAAATCACAACTGGATATAAATATCCAGTGATGAAAAGAACAGACCAGAACACAGAAAATGGACATGTTTGACTAGTTCAACACTGGAGTTCATTGACCTGCAGTGGCAACATGTTCAACCAACAAATGTGTACATTTCTGTCAGCCTCTCTCTGACACACAGGGGGAGAGACAGAGGCCCCAAACAGTACCTGTGTGTAGAATAATCCTTCAGTGTGGTTAGCACCTGTGTCTGCAGAGGGATCTAGCAGCTCTCTGTCTGCCTTTGTTTCACAAACACTGTTGTGATGGTGTTTTGCTCAATCCACAACAAATGTTTACACTGCTATGATTCTTTTTCTCTCTTTTTCATTGGGCAACTGTTGGACTGTTTTACATGGTCTTTGGGGATATATATGTAACTCCAGATTATTGCATAATATGCAATATATACTCCAACATATTATGTTGGAGTGTATAAGATGTAGCTTTTCACAATTCAGTTAGCAAATTTATATTAATCTGTGTGTCAGTTTTCTTATTCCTTTGAAATCAAAGAACACGAAATTGACTTTTTTTTGCTAAATAAATTTTGTATTTTATTATTCCAGTTACATCAGTAATAAATAGAAAATAATAATAATAATAATAATAATAATAATAATAAGTTACTTTATCAGTTGTTTTTGCAATTATTTTATTTAAGAGTAGATAAATAAGTATAAGAATGTAAAACCGATAACAATCAAACTGTTTACTACTCAGCTAATTTGTCTAATTAATTTTATCCAAATCTATGTAAGAATGCACCAACTATTCATTAATTAAAATGATTTATCTATTTATTTGTAAAAACAATCAAACAAAGCCTGTTTTATTTTATACATTCGGGTTTGCTTTACTTCGATATTAAACTTAATCCACTGTGGCGCATTTAAATTGGTTATAAAGGCAGCGCCTTCACTCGGCACTTTCCGGCAAACTTCGTTTATGTTGATATCGAGCTCGTCGGTCGCCGCCTCACCCAGACTGCTTTATGTCTGGCAGCAGAGACCATGCGCGGTCGCCATATTACGGAGTACCCCTCCCCTTCAGTCCCGTCACAGCATTGAGCCACAGCAGCCGTGAAGGAAGCTATATACTGAACGACGCTACCGCTGGAGAGGACCAGTGATACAGCAAAACCAAGACCAAAACGAGGATTCAGTGGAATGGATTTAACCTGTTTGTTCCGCTATTAAGTGGTCGTTCCCTCTTCCACGTGACACTGTGCTGGATGAAAGGTTGCTTTGTTTAAATTTTGATTGATTTGAGTAAATACAGCAGTTAAAACGACTCACTACAGTCTATAGCTAGCCGGTGATGGAGACTGGCAGCTAGCTATCTGGCGTTACTCTTCTGTCAGGCTAGTAGTTAACATAACGCTAATATACTCAGCGGCTGTTTTGCTTTTAGTACGTGTGTTTATTGCTATACAGCATATCGTTACAAAACACACAAAATGTTAACTTATGTTTAACAAAGGCATAGACGGATAGTTAACCGACGAAGTTCAACTGGCATCAGCTGACGTTAGCTCGTTAGCTGCTGAGCAAGCGGCCACTAGCTTCTGTTGCCTCGCTCTCACAGGAAAACATTGAATCGTGCATGAGATGCTGTAAATATTGGCACAGCTTTTCCTGATACTCGAGAACAAAAAACTATAATTTGTTTTGATATTTATTTTCAATTTGGTTGTCTGTTCACCGTAGTTTTGGCAAAACGGCGCCGTTAACGAACTGCAATCTCATTGCATACTGTCAGAGACCAACTACCGCCCGGATTCCCTCGAAATGCATCATCCGGACCCTGCAGGAGACTCTGGCAGTGTTAGAAAGATGGCGCATCCGGCTGTCTTTCACAGAAGGGGGAGCAATACAAGCAGCGGGAGCGGCTCCATGCTGTCAACACCGACAAACCCGGTGATCAGTAACAGCCACGTTTCAGCCGATGATTATCAGCCCTCCCTGTTGATTCAGCCTCCTGCTGGTTCTTCCTCTCCTGGTCCACATCATCCTCCTCCCCACACCCTGAATCTGCATTCCCAGCCCCAGCCCACACAGCCAACTGGGGCTCAGATAAAAAAGAAGAGTGGTTTCCAGATCACCAGTGTGACTCCAGCACAAATATCAGTTAGTACCAATAACAGTATTGCAGAGGACACAGAAAGTTATGATGACTTAGATGAGTCCCACACAGAGGATCTATCTTCTTCTGAAATCCTGGATGCGTCCCTCTCCCGAGCTAATGATGCAGTTGGAGCAGAGAGAAGCTCTTCAGAGGAGACATTGAATAATTTCCATGAGGCAGAGACCCCTGGAGCTGTCTCTCCTAATCAGCCTTCACACCCTAATACTCTGACCCAGGCACAACACCATGGTGGTGCCATGGTAAACGGGACTGTACACCATCAACATCCTCATCATCCTAACCATGTCCAGAGCTATCCTATCTCCTCTGGGCCTGGCAGCACCCCATCTACCCTCACTTCTGGAGCTTTACCTAGTCTAACCCAGAAAATGCCTTCTGATGTGGGGGGCCCTCAAGAGAATGTTTCGCATGCTGTCCCTCCAAGTATTGGTTCTCAGCCTGTGGGGATTGTGGCCCCAGGATCTGTCCCTGGAATGCACAGTTCTGCTACGGCCACTACAGTTAGCATAGTTAATCCCCAGACCAGCAGTGTTAGTAATGTGAATATGTTGAGCTCTGCCAATGTGCCTGTGAGAGGGGGAATCAGCACGAGTGCTAGCAGTAGCAGTGGTGGCTTCCCTCTTAATGCGATAAGCAGCAGTGGGGGGAGTGGAAGTTGTGCTGTTCCAGCCGGAGGTAACCGTATGCCCACCACTAATGTCAGCATGATCCAGCAACACCAAAACATCAACTCCAGTTTCACCATGACTAGTACAACTGCTGCTGCTGTCGCCAGTGCCTCCGGAGGCATGGGGGTCTCCAGCGGGATCCAAGGAAGAGTTGGATCAGCTGTGATGCAGTCTGCGAGCACTTCTGCAACAGCTGTGGCCTCAGCTCCTGTATCATCTGCTCCTGCCATGCCTGCTCCAACTCCAGCTCCTGCGGTGGCTACTACGAGCTCTCGCTTTAGGGTGGTGAAGTTGGACTCTAGCTCTGAGCCCTTTAAGAAGGGCAGATGGACATGCACTGAATTCTATGACAAAGAGGCCCCAGCCCCTGCGCCCAGTACTTCTGCCTCTGATGCTGGGTCTCTCGGCGCACGTCAGTTTGCTTCTGAGAACTTTGCTGGGGCCTTGGAAAGAGAAAACACAAGTGGTAGTTCTGTGAGTAGTAGTTTGAGCCATTTCATTGAGAATACAGGCAGTGGAGAGACCAGTGGACCCCCAGTGCCCCAGCAACCCCAGGATTACGCCTCCCCTCCTCAGGGCTATCAAGGAATCCTTCCCAGTGGCTTAAACATGGCTCAAACCCAATCTCACATTCACAGCCAGGATATCACCCATCCACATGTGAAGACTAATGTAGCCCCCTCAGCTCCCACAAACATTCATCAGCCTACACCCATACCTGGTCACCAGACCACTATTGGTCTCCCCACACCTGCTGTGGCCCAGCTCACTTATGCCCAGGCAGTTGCTAATCAACCCCAAGTCTCCTCACAGGGCTTAGTGAGTGTTCAGCCACAGAAATTAGGCTATGCCACTCTTGCACAGCAATCAGCAGCCACCCAGTCAACAGCCCCAGTGTCAATGAGGCCACCGGAGTATACCCAGCCACAGCAAGGTGTCCCCCAGGCTGTTGCTTCCCAACCTCTTTCCAGCCAAGCTGGCTCAGCACCTTCTGGGCCAGCAAATGGAGCTTGCCAGATGATGGGAGGTCCTCAGCAATCACAGGGTCTCATTCACACACAGCCCCCCTCTCTTCAGGCCACTACCTCTAGCATGCCTTCTCATGTTGGTGTAGCAGGTCTTGGCCAGCAGCCTCAGAACCACCCAAGCCATCTTGATTGTCAGCAGCAGAAGCCACAGTCACTCCCAACACAAATCCAGAATCCAGCCCTGAGCAGCCAGCCGCCCACCACGGTCCATCACAGCCAAGCATCTGCACAAAGTGTGCCTCCTCCCAACCTCCAGAGTGATCATCAGGCCCAGCCCCAAGCCCACAATTCTGTTAACAGTGTTCGGATGCCCCCGCAGGGTGTTCCTCACAGCCATCCTTCATCTGTCAGCTTGACCCAGGACCACAGCAGTGCCCAGGCCCTCGCTCATGCTGCCCAGGCCAGTGCCCTCTACGCTAGTCTGCCCAGCTTCACTACCACACAGCTGCAGGATGCCCAGCGGCTGCTTCTCCAGCATCAGTCTGCATTGCTGGGGCTGCCCAAGCTGTCTGTGGGTGAGACTGGATCTGGATCTAATACTGGCCAGGGTCAAGAAACTGAGGGCAGTGCAACCACCGCCAGTGCCTTAACTGCACCAGTTGGTCTGAAACCTGTAGATGGAGAGGAGGATGGGTAAGAAACTTTTTATTGCTTTACTTCTATTACTATTTTATTTGTATTTATATAATTGGTTGTAGTCGTCTTCACTGGCCCAAAATTAGAGTTGAATCCAGACAGGTGCTCTTTTATGTGGGTGTTTAAGCTCAAATCCACTGGTTGTCGTGACAGCTGTAAGAGAAGAAGTTGTTTCTGTACATAACCAGCTGACAGTGTCCAAGCTGCCACATACTGTCTGTCCTCTGTCAATGGAGCACAGCACAAGACTCTGGTTGAGACGCTGGATGTTATGTCTCTCGTCTTTATCAAGTGTCTGCAGTGATTCAACATTTTACTTAGCCACCTGCTTGCTTCTTTCTCAGCTGTCCACCTTACAGGGCACAATTTGTACTGGGTGCACAGTTTGTCTTGCCCTCTCAGCACATTGTTAAAAAGCAGGAGGCTGTTGTGGCATTATTTGATTAGTGATAGAATGAAGTGAAATTGTGTTATTCAGTTGAAGGAAATGTTATATTTTCTTATTGTCTACATCAAAGCAAGGCGAACAAATGCTCTCCCTGCCTTTTGAATGAACAAATGACAAAGAGATGTTAGTTTAGGGGACATGAAAAGTAAAGTGCATGGCTGTTTTTCACATTAACAGGCTATTGATTTTCATGAAGACCTCTTTTCTCCTGCAAAGTGAAAATCCGTTGGAATGTCCTGCCAGTGAGTTTTAAGAACTAATTTTTGCGGTTAGGCAGGAATTTTAATCGCCTTGCAGAAGCAGGAAATTGCTCACAATTCACTCACTCCTAAGCCTTGTTCCCAACTTCTGAAATGTGTATTTTCTTAGTTCTTATCCTTATTATTTATGATGTTTTAAAAACCCAATTTATGATAACCAATCACTCAGAATATAGAATGTAACACGGACGTAATGATGGTAGTTTTGTTTGGGTTTGTTTTCCTGGGTCAGATGGATAGTGAAGGATGGCATTTATTATCACATGATGTTTAACTCAGGAATGTGGAATCTGTGTGGGGTCAGGTGGATTATTGTCTTTGATCAGCAGCATGTGGGTCAAACTAAAGCCAGTGTGATAAATGGGAAAGTTGTCTCTGCGTATACTGCTCAAAATTCAGTTCTGTCAGGTTTACTAGCTACAAGTGTAATGGTGGTAGATGACATTGGCCGGTAAAGCCTGTAACTTCTTATTGCTTTTTGTTTTTTATTGGTAAACTTTCATGAACAGAAACTATTGCAAACCAAGATGACAACACAGTCTCCTCCAAGCACACTCACAGCCTGTATGTAAGTAAAATGGTACTTAAAATAGTAAACTCTTCAACACAGGCAATATTGTGCAATATTTTGCTAGATGACTCACCCAGAGTAACGTAAAAATCTGTTTCTTTTTTTATGGTTTTGTTTTCTTAAGCAAATAGGGGCTCAATATAAACAAACTTCAATTATGTACAGTGGATTTGACTGATTTTGACTCACTGATGTTAGGCTGCTCCTCAGTGACGAGGCTTTAGTTACTCATAAATCAACACTCTAGATAGATGGTGTTTTCCATTGACCTAATCAATCCAGACTTGTTTTTTTTATTCATGTTGGTATAAATTTATAAAAGATATTTAACTGATATTCATTGTAAATAATGAATTATGGTGCAGAGTTCCCATTGCTTTAAAAGATATTGTAAAGTTCTGATGGAGCTTGGGCAGTGATGCAAAGTTATTTTATCAGAGATCAATTTTAGAATTAATTTTATTTATTTATTTTTTGTGGACTTTCTGACTGAAGTCTAAGGTGCTGATTGAACTCAGTTGAATCACTGAAACTTTTCTGAAGTTGCTAAAGTTGAAAGGAAAGCACTGTAGTTCATTAGGGGTAGTTTGGGGCACATTAGGATTTAAAACGTCCCCATTTAAAGATCTCTTTTTAAAAACTGATTCTGTAATGATAACATTTACTTATGTCTTTCAAAGGATTTCACCTACACTAGCAGTTTCATTGTTAAAGTTTCACGCTGCCTATTTGACTGTCTCCACTGCCCCCTCTTTAATGTCTGCAAGACAATAAATTATTCTATTACTGCACATTTTTAGACACCCTTTTATGAAAGTGTTGTAAAGATGTAGGAGATTTTCCTTTGTGTATTTATTGCGGAGAGGCCAGAATGTGTGTCAGAAATGTTTGGAACTGTCATCCAGCAGCGTGACTGCTCCACCCGGCGTCTCCTTAGCCAATGGGAATGTAGTTTGGAATGACTTGTAGATTTATGGTGCACCGGATCTGTTGTTTTAAAAACTAAAATGGACCTGAGCAGGGCAGAAGTAAGCAAAGTGAGGGTAAATATAACTTGTGGAATTCAAACAAAGTAGCAAATCTGGTTAAATAAGCTTCATATGCATGATGTGTCCTATAGTTAAGACCACAGCTACACCAATGAAAAGCAGTATAGACTGACCTATAGAAGAACAACATAGGCCCTGTTTACAGACAGTGTTTCCACACAAAATGCAAATATTTTTCCTTTGCGTTTTTGGACCAAATAAAAAAAATTAACAGCGGGTTGAAAACTATGTCCAAGCAGGAGAAAATGCAAAGAGGACCAGAAGCAACACAACAACAGAAGCGTTAACGTGCCAGCCGCTAGTTGTCTGGCACATGTAACCTCTACGTTTTCACTGATGGCATCAATATTCTACCAGAAACAGGCTTTGCTTCCACAGACCAAGTAAATTAAAAAGATGTAGCGACACAAACATGACACGGGGGTCCGCCATTGTTTTTGTGCTTTTCGCGGTTTAAGCAGGGTCTGAGTGCGCAGGTTCAAGATGACGTGGAAGACGTCGCTGTCGCCTAAAGATTTCATTTTACGTTTACACTGACGGGACTTTCTCAGTGAGGAAATTTCACCCAAGAGGCCTTTGTCAAGTCTTTAGGTTTTATCCACCCAAAACTCTGTTACTGTGTAAATGAGAGTCCAGAACGCAACAAAACTTTTGCGTTTTACTGTTTCAGCGTTGTGGTGTAAACAGGGCCGTGGTGTGCAGCTGTTTTAAGGCACAGCATCATAACAGGGTCTCTGTAGAGTCATTTCATCTGTTTTTTTGTGTCAAAGAGCATTTGTATGAAGGAGGGTGTCAGTTGTGCATATGATCTAAAAGTGCTGACAAGTCATTAACCGGATGAGTTCAAGATGAGTGGGTAGTCAGTGTGTGTGTGTGTGTGTGTGTGTAGGCAGGCAGGCTGCTGATGATTGACTGCCGAGGTTTATTGGCCAAAGGGTTATACTGAATAAAGTACAAAACATTCATCATATAATTAGTATGCGACCAGGTGGTTGAACAAGTTTTCTCTCTAGGTTACCTCATAAATCCCTCTGTCTTCTATATATGAATGTGTTTTGTGTATTTTGTGAATGTGTGTATGCTCTGCATTTTTGTTCTTGTTTTGAAATTTAACACCAATCTTATGAACCTTTGTTGACATAAGTTGACATTTCAAGGAGCATTACTTGCCTTGCTTGGATTGATATGACCAAGCTGAAGATGGAGGCACTAATTTTCACGTTTTGGTTCATATTTTACTCTGTATTACTTTGGGTTGGTCAGGTATTGTGAAATGTCAAATTTGATCTTATTCATTTTAAGTCTTTTATCAGCAAGAAAAATATAGCAACTTCAGTTATGTAGAAGAGAAAACAAAGCAATCATACATTGTAGGACTCTAGTTTGTCCTAATTTACTGGAGGAAATATGAATATTTTCTTGATGAATGTGCAGGCGGTTTGCTCTTGTTCTTGTTTCCAGGTTTTTCTAGCCAGTGCCCAATGTTTTATAATCTTGCCTTCAGAGTAATTAGTATATGAAATATCACTGATGGATAATTATTTTGATGGTTGAGGCAGAGATGTAGAATATCCAAATTTAATTTAAGTATTGGTCTTTTTCACATGCACAGATGGAAAATCTCAGGTACAGCTATCCAAAACTGAAACTAACCCTTAGTTAAGCTCCCCAGGTAAAGGATGTTTACCTAGCATTAATTCTTTCTAACATAGTTTGCATTTCCAAATTCCCAACCACCCCTAACAAACTTGTTGGCGTCATGTGATCACGATCACGGCATTTTTGATGGAATCTTTCTGGTTTTTGTTATATATCCAATGGCTACACTGGAAGCCTGAGCTGAACACTGAGCTCTCTGCTAATGATGCAAAATGTTGGGATGTAAAGTCCCTTTTCTAAATTTGATGAAAATGTCATTTTAAAGCATGTGTTAGAAAAATATACAAGCAGTATTTTCCAGGTTGCCATTAAATAAAGAACAGCAGCTGTTGTTCTGGCTGGGTTGACCTCACCATGTCAAGGTAACATATGATGAAATTAAAATAAGTCAGAGATGAAAATGTCAATATTATTATGCTCCATTCCACATTATACTGTATAATATGTCAATTTTAACAGCATGGTTCGCTGATCCCAGGTCTGTGGGATGATATAGTAGTAGAGTAGATAGTAGAGACCTTTCGAGTCTCAATGGGACTTTCCTGGTTAAATAAAGGTTAAAAAAAAAAATAAAAAAATTACAGCATTGCTTTGCAAATCTGTGTTCACTGGAAAATGTTTAAGTTACAGGAGGTGATGCAGGCAAGCTGAGTGTAATAGTGGCAGCTTAAATAAAGACATCACTTTATATGAACTCAGTGTAGTGAGCAAAACAGTCTTCAATATGCACTGAAGCTGAAGATGAATGGTGCAAGTGGAAGCACCAAATATGTCTGCCGAGTTAATTCAAAGTTCAGTAATGCATACAGAATCAGTATTATACACTCCTTTTTAGTGCTCTTTATGTTTCTGGCCTTATGCAGTCTTGACATTTATAGAGAAAATGACCAAAGGCACATGCAAAAGAAGTTTTGATCCTGATATAAGTTGCATAATGTTTTGTAACAGCTAAACATTTCTTTTTGTATCGGAGCAGTAGGGTTCCTTTAGAAATCAATATCAACAAATTCCTTACATATGGCTTTGATCCAGTTCTGTGTGTTGAGTCTCTGAGGTGAATTACATGTAAAAGTGTTTTTCTGGCATTTTTTTGCCATCTTCCTCCTGTATTTATAAGCATTTATTTGTGCAAGTTTATACTGATTTAATGTGATGGTCTGCAGGCCGGTTTGTTGCTTGAAATGCATGGCAGCATATAAGATCCTGTGCAAGAGCTTTTTTCTGTACAGACCATTTCCTTGTTGATTATTTGGTCCAGCACCTATTCCAGTGGATTATTAAATGTGTCTTTCTTCTTATGTTTCAGTTCTACTGTATGTGATGCGACATTGCTCTGACTGTTAAAAAACAAAAAATGTCTTTAGCTGATGCCACCATTGTGTAAAAATGGCGATCTCTTTGAAAAAGCAGGCTTTTTTTTTTTTTTTTTATTTAAATGCAAAGCTATTGTTGGTGTGACCATAGTCCAAGTATGTGTGTTTGTGTGTGTTTCAATGTGTGAAAGCTCAGGGGAATGTGGACTGGCTGGTGCGTGATGGCTATCTCTGCTGCTGGCTGTTTAGAATGTAATCTTCCCCCTGGCAGTGCAGGGAGCCGATGTGACCTGGGTCTGCTGCTCATTGTGTGGAGATCAACGAGATCCCCAAAATTCACAACACACTGCGGAAGTGACCCAAGCTGACCCAACCCAACTTAGTCAGGTCTACTGACTCTGGTTTAGACCATTGAGGATCGGCAGCCTGGACCAGATGGAACCAGACTGAGCACAGTGGCTCAGCTTTCCAGTTGTGATAATCACCCTATTGAATTATTGTTTTCTTCATCTGTGGCTGCTCTGCGGGTGGTTTTGTATACGTATCGACTTGGACATGATGAAACCGTGGCCTCTGACACACCTGGTTTCCACATGTTGCCGTCTGTAATTTTAAAGCAGATCTGAGATAAAAAGGAAAAATTCTAAACAATGGCCTCATCTTGGTTTGTGTTTTCGGGGGTTAGTTTGTTCTGTGCTGAAATCTAATCCATGTAAGCTTTTGCAACTCAGGCATGGCAGTAAGATTATCCCTCTGTTTTTTATTTGTTTTAAGAGTATTGAGGTCATTTATTATTTTGTTTTTAGTAGCAATGACACACCCTTTGGAAGATTAAAGATTGTCACTGACTCACTCCTTTATTATAAACATATGTCAGTATACACACTGTAAATGCCTAAATTTAACATTTGACTTTGTCATAACACAAAATAAAAAACAATAAATTACAGTTCAAAGGTATAAACTTCCTGTTGTTTGCTGGCTCATATGGTCATTACATTGTAAACGTGTATAAGCCAATCATATTCCATCAGTAATGCTAGACAAGCAAAACATCTGTAATTCTTAACTCTTTTGGATTAACATGTGGAATATTGCAACTTTTAGTAGAATTTGATGTACATTTTAAAAGTTTTTACAGAAGTGTACTTTTTCTGACTTCACAAGATAATTTCCCTCCCAAAAAAAGTCTGTTTTTCTGAATTAACAAGATAAAAAAAGCCCTCTTTTTACAAGATAATATGCAATGCTTGCCAACATTATTAACAGACTACTTCTAAACAAAAGACGCTTATGTTTTATCCAAGTTGTTGAGTTTCATTCAGTTGACTTTGCACAAACGCCTGAGGACTTCACTGTCGTTCCGGCGGAAAACCCAGTTGTGTCGGGTGGATGTAGCCATGTTTCTCCAGGATCGGTTGGTCACTGCATTAGGGCTACATGATGACATGGGAGACATTTATGCTCTGTTTCCACCAGCAGTGCAGGACTCATTTTTTTTGTTTCTACATGCGAAAACTGGGAAGGGTACCCTAAAATCCCAAGTGAGCCGGCCTACTGTTTTGGGACTTGCGTTGGGGTACCACTCTAACAGATCCGACCCAAAAGGGTGGAGCATGACACACAGTAATCCGTTGTTTGGTTGGGAAAAAAGCCATTTCCAGTACGACCATGCATAAAAACAAAGCAGGAATGGCTTTTTGTTTAGAGCAACATTTTTTTGTTGATTAAATCACTGTTTAAATGGCGTCGCGAAGTACCGCCAAGACTTTACGTCAGGGCTCAGCAGCTCCGGTCCTCAAAGACCGGTGCAGGTATCGGATGTTTCCCTGCTGATTCAAACGAGTGAATCATTAACGGACTTGTGCAGAACCAGAAAACAAGCAGCTGGCGAACGATTTTATTTGAACCAGGTGCACTGCAGCAGGGAAACATCTAAATCCTGCAGGAGTTGCCAGTCATCTGGTTTTCCCATCATCAGTACAAGATCTTTCTGAAAAGTGAGTGCAAGTCTGGACTGAGTTGAATGTTGTAAATTAAGCTGATCCAAACTGTTACAGTGAATGTGTGCTACACTCAGGACTCAGGAGGTTTGGAAAATACTATTAGAAGCCCTTAGAACCTTAGAAGTGTTCCTATTGGTCAAGATCAATTTAACCGTTTACTTTCCAGTTTACAGAGCTTGTATTGAGACAAGCTGAATTTATCATTCAGTAAGGATTAGTTAATGCCGACAAGCGACGCTCATTATGTCGTAAAAACACAACCGTATTTTGTTTAGTTTGATTTTATTTTATTTTCTCCAAGTGAATACAGTATGCTTCCTTAAGTTTAGGCCAATGAATTAACTGAAAACAAAACTTGGTCATCCAAAAATAGTGAGGCAAGAAAGTTGAATTTCTTGCTTTAACAAAGGACTGTTTTTAAGGTTCTAGCAAGCATCGTGGATATTTTATTTTGACATGCTCAGAGTGAAAAAATTTGTACAATCGTGCTTCTTTTTAAGAACAAATGCACCGACGTTGTTGTAACATTAAGTCATGGCTGTTTTATATAGTGCCCTGGTTTGTCCATAACCAAAATGCTTCACTAAAAGTAAACAGCAATTGTTATTTGTTATGCTGCTGACACCTCCCCCATTTTAACCACACAGACCAAGCCAGAGAGCACCAGAACACAGCAGAGCAGCAACATGCTGTGTGTGAGAGAGGGAGCGCGAGTGGGAGGGAGGTCTCACCACACACCACTGAATTTTTACTCTTCTTCTTTTTCGTTTTTCTTCCCAAGTGGTGAAGGCATCAGTGACAGATAATAAAGAGACTGATGTTATTTTTTTTATGATGGTGTAATAGACAATAATACAAAACTACTGAGTTGCATGTCTCCGCCTAGTCTTTGCTGCGTTTTTGTGTGCCTGTTTGTGTGCTTTGAGCATTGATCTTGTTTGTGCCCGCCCCCTTCTTGCTGATTGCTTATTTTTCCATCAATAAACAGGATTGTTTCACTTAAGAGTGCTGTGGGAAAACTAATGGTCTGTAATGGATGTTAATGGATTGTATTTAGCTGCCTTTCATCTTTGAGAAAATTGCCTCCCAAACCTGAGCGCACTTTTTTTTTATGCTCAAAGACATAGATTCACGCACGCTGACATACTAGTCTAAGCTTGATGAAGCTCCTGCTGTTATTCTGGTGCTGTTGTACTTTCACATTATAAACAGAATTAATTGCTCTTTTTTTATTTATCATTACTATACTTATTTTGGAGAATTTTCATCACTCTTTGACTGTTTTCAGTTGTTGCCTGCCCCATTTCAACATACCTAAAGAACCCTATCTTGATGGGTCCCCAAGAGATTCACTGGCAAACCACTGTTTACTTCCTATGTATCTATGGATGACATTAAAAATAAAACTGTATGCATTTGGATGAACATATATGTCCAGATGGAACCTTTTTTTTCGAAAGAAAGTGGCATAAACCAACCGAAGGGCTGTAATTAGCTGCTGGACCTATTCATGCTTCCAAGAACAGATAATGGAGTTGATATTAGGAATATACACGACTAATCGACTGGTCAATAGTCGAGAGTTACATTTAATTTTGTAGACATTTGGACCTGTTTACAGCACTGTGTTAAAGGAGCGGCATGGCCCCTTTAAAAGTGAGCTACAGAGAGGGAGCATGATAACAGGTTGCCAAACTATCACAAAAATGTTGCGCTTCAGGAGGACAAAACCAGATGGTTTTGTTTGGTTTTGTTGTTGCTGAATGCTCCAGTCTGCAGAATCTTAAAGCAGCCAGCCTGGGTTCAATACCAGTGTCTCTTCCTGACCCACTTTCTCATCTTCCTACATAAAGGGTTAGTGCACCCTAAAATGTGTTTTTAAGCTGTTAACATAGTATTATTTCATTGTGATGAAAACCAACTATACTGTTATTAAAATTAGTCATTTTAAACCGCCCCCTATTGGGTAAAACCAGGTTTTGTTTTTTGTGACGTAGAGTTAAACTTGGTGCTCCTCTACGTCATGAAAATTTTAAAAACCTCACAGCACCCTCCCTCCAGATACAAAAAATGCCAGGTCTTCACTTTGCCGGCAAAAAGCCAAACCCACTGACGCAGGTTGTGAACTTGTTGTTTGATGTAGATTTACTAGTTTCAGACTTTTAGACTTTTACAGAGCTTTTAAGAAAAAATCTGCAATGGGAAGGATTTGTGCTTTAGAGGGGTGTAAAAGTAACACCGGACTTCATTCTTTACCTGCCGATGCTCATCTGGCGACAGACAGCAGCTCAAATCGTGGCAGCGGCAACTTGCAGCAGCACTTCGGCAGCTGCCACAACCTCTTGCAGGTCGCCACAGCTTTCGTGAGCCTGCTGGAGTGTGTCCTTTTGATTGACAGCTATCCAATATCCGTAGCAAGAAGGGAGAGTGCAGCATAACCACGGTTTTTAGCCGGCTAACAGCCCGCCTTAGCTTTAGCCCCCCTAACTCCGTTAGCTGGTTAGCTACCGTTAGTTCGGTTAGCTCTTAGCTACAGGCAGCTTGGCGTTTGATGGGTGTCAATCATCCACCCCCACCTTCACAGTCCCCCTCTCAGCTCCACCTCTTTGCCCATTTTTGGATTTTCCGGGAATAACAACACCTGCCAAGATGGCGACAGTGGGAACCGCCCTATGAGCTTCAGTTCAGCGCTTCAGAAACCTACGGGTGATGTCACGGAGGCTTCGTTCATCTTTAGTCTATGCTCTGCCCTCTGATTCACCCTCCCACCACGCCCCAGATGTCCCACCCCAGCCTTTTTAGTTTCTGCCGTTTTTCAAAATTTGGCAGTGGGTGGAGTTACACTTTATCAAGAACAATAGAACTGCACAATAATAACAAATAAACAACCTTATATATAATATATATTTTAAAAAAATCTATTTGGGTTTTTGGCGTGCACAGACATACAAAAATTTCACTTGTATTTTACAATTTCCCTATTGGAAGAAAATATTTTTCATTTCTGATCAACTAATCAATGTTTTGGCCTGATTAGTTGATTTCAAGAATCACTTAAAATGCCCATCCCTAGTTGATCTTCTCTGTGGGAAAATTTAAATGGTTTTTGCTCTCTGGCTTGATGTATTGTCACCCTGAAAAACTAACCTCAGCCTTGATTAATGCAGTGTGTTAAAATTTGAATGTTCTCATGAGCATTTACTATTGAGGAAAGGCCTGCCGTCTCCCCTGGCCCTTTACCTGCCATCATCCCCATATCATCAGTGATTGTAGAACTTTGTTTTTCTTCAGTCATCTTAGTGTTTCTATTTCATTACTCAGTGCAGTCATGATTATTTATGTAATTAATTTCAGTCTATGGCAGCTTTTCTTTAGCCCACTGTACACTCTTCGTCTGTTTATGTGTTTGTGATGGTTTATGTTTGGCTTTTAATCCCATGTTGGCCATGCTTCCTGCCAATTTTTCAGTTGCAACAGCTTATTAAGGTCTCCAAGCATTCTCGTTTTTACTACAAACCAATTTAGATGTTTATACTTGTGCAGGTATTTGTTTTTCACATGAATTCCATATTTATTCCCTTACAACTGAGTGATTAAATCTTTGCTTTCTACTCCAACTGGAAACAAAAAGCAGATTTACAAAGCTATATTTTTACATTATCAGTGGTGTTGGTCATCTTTCCTTTTTACAAAACAAAGAAGTTGAATGAACATTGTCAAATTATGCTGATTCTTTTTTTTCTTTCTCCAGTTTAAAACCTTGACACTAATATCTTGTTTCTGGTTTTAGTATCTGATAGAATTTACAGACAATAACAGTTTTAATAAACCAGATGGGAAAAGAGAGATTAAAACTTTGGCTCTAAGATATTGGGTTAAGCAACTCAATTTAAAAACTCTGTTAGGATGTTTCTATTTGTCTAGTAGATAAATTTTAAACTTTTATCTGCAATATATTTTAAATAAAAATGATGGAAATATCAGATTGGATTATTGGTCAAGCTGGTTTGTTTAGTAAAAGGATTAGTTGTAAAGGGATCTCTGTTATTGAGCCACACTATAATAAATGTACTTGGTATAGATTTAATCTTGTGTTTCAGGAGCTTTGCATTAGCACCAAAACATAAAAGGTTAGAGAAGCATCAATGATATTTTTTGGCCAGTAAATGCCCTTACAGCAAGTAGGACATGCCATTTGAATGTTACCAATGGAAAATATAACAGTGTGAAAAGGTGTCAGTTGAGGTTGCATCTTCAGCCACGCATTTTTATTTTTAGGCTTTAGTGGGCTGCTGCTGTCATCCCCCTGAACATGCAGGCAATGTGCTGAATCATGGCTGGCATTCCTGTGGCCAGAACACTGTCCAGTCAGCTCAGGGAATGCTCCACACACACACACACACACACACGCGCGCACACACAGTGCAGAGAATGCAAAGGATGACTTCGCTGTCGGTGTAAGGATTCCTGCCTTTTTGCCATCAATGTGCTTCATATGACTTGTTACATTTCTGTTAAATGCAGCTGCAGTTTCATTTCTTTAACATTGATTTATGTGGGATTTAGATAAACATGGCAGAGCTGACAGTTAACGGTGCATGTCATTGACCACGTGTTGCCAATGACATGCACACTTCTCCTGCTTCTGAAGTCAAACACCAGAAGTAGACCCCACGCCACTGCTGCTCACTTTTGCCAACTAACTGATAGGGATGCACTGAACAGATATTGGTACTAGTACCAAGATTAAACAAAAATCTAGATCAGGTATCTTGACAGTGGGTCCAATCCTATCTATTTAGTAGGGCTGGGTATCATCGCTAATTTCCTGAAATAAGTCAAAGTATTTCAGAATCTTCATACCCAACTTCAGTTTCAAATTATCAGTCTGTATTTGATATTAGGGCTGGGTATTGTCACTCATGAAAATAAACAGCTTATTTAGATTTGATTTCAATTAAATTTGATGTTGATAAAACCTACAAAGAATATTGGATCACTTTTCCACTCCTGAATCTCCTCACCTACACAAGATCAAGGTGGTCCTGAACCGTTAGCGCTGCTACGCTGACCTGACAACAGCTCCGGCAGGCTCTGGAAAGCTGTGGTGGTTTTCATCACAATTAAGTAATACTATGTTATTTACAGCTCAAAACACATTTTGGGGTGCACTACCACCTTCATAAGTTAGTGTGCGCTAATGTGGACTATTGTCATGTTGAGTTCATCCATCAATGGTGTGAGATGATCACATTAAACACATTAACAATCAATCAGCAGCTGAGCTGGGCCTTGGAAAACACATGGTTGAGAGATCCAGTTGCAGTTTAAATCTCCGACAGATTAGTAGGACAGAGCAGAGACATTGATGAATATCTGTAAACGTTAAATAAAACTATGATCAAACTACGGTACGTCAAGTTATCAGCGGGATGGAGGGTAAATTTGTGAAACCTTATGATATTTACGCCACATTTTTTCCGACATGTTTTCTGCCTGTCTGCTGGTGGGAGTATTCTCACCTGCGTGTGCATGCACACGTCTTTGAACATCGAGGAGAATCGTGAATGTGCGACCGTGTAGAGTCAGAAAGGACATGCCATCATTTAAATAAGGTAAATAACAATAATAAAAATAAGTTAATAAGTCATTTCTGTATATTTGAATATCTACTAACCAAGCTAGTGGAGCTATCTTCTTTTTTTCTTCTTAATTTCAGCTCCTTTATTACTTATTTAACGTTGGATTTTGAATTCCTAATTGCACTGACTTAACCATTTAGAAGAGGTTTTGTTCTTGTTTATATTTACATCTTTGACCAAGGTAGCCAAGCTATTTTTTCCCCAGTTTCAGCACTTTATTATTCTTTTGGTGTTATACTCCTACTTGCACTGACTGAACCAGGAGAAGTTTTGTTATATTTTTACATGTTTGACCAAGCTTGTGAAGCTTATTTAAGATATTTAGATTATTTTAGATTGCTGTATTGGTGCACAGTTGTTCAATAAGTTATTCAGTATGTTTATATCTTTGTGTTTTTATAAATTAGAAAAGAAAAAATTTTTACACAAAAGAAAGATCTGTCTTTTCCACACAGTGACACATAATTTGTTAGGTAATTCAGTGAGGTTTTTGCATCGTGTCTTATCAGTATCAGCTGATACAAATTTCAGATACCTGCATCGGTATCAGAAGTGAAAAAAGTGGATTCGTCCATCCTGACTTTGTTGCTATATTTAGTGAATATTCAGACCCCTCTGGCGACTCTTAAAATTTGTTCATAAATGTTCTTTGAAAAAGAGGGGGGACGACAAATCTAGCAACTTTCTTAAGCGTTATTGGAGACTTATGGAGACTGACGTGAAAGCACATATCATTCTAACTCTTCTCTATGAGCAGCAGTGCTGCTTTAAGTTCCTCCCCCATCCCAGAGCAGTCACAGGAGGCCCAGTGCTGACCCACCATGTGGCCAGAAACACCAATACATCTGTGGCATTGTAATCGAGAGATTTCAGAAAAATATTTTGATCAAAGGAAAAATTTCAAATGCCAGCAGAGAAATGTTTTAATTATCTATCAGCTGCAATGATGTAAGTTTGAACCAGTGTGTGTCTTTTCTCATAGGGTTTCATATTCATTCACTCACGCTTTGTGAGAACTAATCCCCTTCTCTATGCTGGGTGGCCTGAATGAATGGGCAGCTGGAGGGAGGGGGTTGCATTTCTTTTACATCTTTTTCTTTCTACTGTGTAGCTAGGTGCTTCTCTTTATAGGTCAAATAAAGACACTTGTCTTGTACTGATATTCCCAAATACTATTCACTTCTGATGACGTATATTTTAGATGGACAGATAGATGGATATTTTACTGTAATCTGTATTTGTGTCCTAATACAGCTATGCATATATAATAGAGAGAATATATTAGTTTCTTGAACTCGTACGTCTCCAGACTAGAGATTAACATGTCATGAATACTTTTAAACTTTTTTATCTTTTAGTTAAACATAACCAACAAGTTTCCCCTGGCTGCTGTTGACACAGCCACTGTAGCGCTGCTGAAAAACCATACCCCGCAGACACTTCTCAGCTCTGTAAACAATGCTGTACTACCCCCTGCTGGTTGACAAGCTGTGACCTGCCTACACAGCAGGCTCATTATACTCCATGCAGTGTGCGTTATTTGATTATCTGAATGCTCTTTTTAACTGTAATAGGACCACATTTACCATATACTGTCTTCAGATTGGCTGTAGGAAAGAACTGTTGTTACTTTTCTTTGTCTTTTTCTCACAAGCCAGTCATCCTGCAAAAAGTGTTGCAAGTATACAGTAAATTCATTCCCTCAACAGTTAGTTTCTGTTTTTGTAGTGTTCATTAGCCAAACAAAATTGTCTCATTTCTGCACCTACAGTAAGATGAAGCATTTTTAACTTGAATGGAAATATTTTTCAAGACAAATAAAGATTCACCTGGTGTCAAGCAAATATTTCAGGAGGCAGCCTTTTGTGTTGGGCTTTTGAATTTGTGCTTTGGTGATAGTTTATGCCAGTAGATGGCAGTGTGGAACCAAACACCTACAGGAACATTTGAACACATGAAATGTTATGTTGAAATGTTACAGTGCAGCTCTGCTTGAACTTTTAGGTTTTTCTAAGTGAAGGACATCCAGTGAAGCCTGAGGTCAGACTGCATCAGCATGGAGCCTCATAGTGTTATTCTGGGACTGAGTCAGCAGGGGTTTATGTGGTTAAATGTGCAGCATTTCATTATTTATGTAATAGGCATCACTTCCCGTGGGATCAAGAGTAAGGGATACTTTGCTCTGTTGGAACTCTCAAAAGGAGTTTTCTGCAAGTGAAGCACAAACAGGAACGGGATTGTCTTTACATTAGTGCTTCCAATATCAAACATCTAAAACGGGTACAGGTCAACAGACGCACTACAGAACTTTTACAGATTTTTCTCAGTGACGTGGTCCTTATCAGCATCCATCTTGCATCCTGCTTTTGTACTGTGAGATCCCTCCAGCCAGTAAAAGACAGTCTTATCTAGACTCTTATCTGATCTCCTCCTCTGTCCCTTTCTCTTTCTTTTCTTCTCTTTTTTAGATAATGTCTTATTGCATTTCTTTGGTGAATCAGTTGTGATGTGTGGTGTGTTTATATCTACTTGCCAGAATCTGATGTGGTTCGTAAAGGGAAACTTGGCTGCAACATCCTGTGGCTTCCCGGAAGAAAAAGTTGTATAGTGTGGTTTCTCAGCCGCTGGGCAGCGATGGCTCTAGAAATGCACATAACAAATGTCACTGTGCCATCACATCAGTCTAGAACGCAGAGTTTTAAGGTGGATTTTTTTTCTTGAAAATATTGTGATTACTATAATAAAGCAACAGACATTTATACAATTGGAAGAATCTATCTTAGATTTGTATACAGATTAGAATCCACAATCTTTTAAAATTTTTCCTAATTTCATATAAAATGCTCATGGTAATAATTTCCTATCTACTGTGGAAGAAGACATGAATAAATTGCTCTTCTGATTTTTTGCAAGTTATAAAAAGCTGAATACACAAGGAGTTACAGGACAAGTTCTGATTGTGACCAAAAGAGGGCATTGTTGATTACTAATCTGTTCTGATCAGCTCTTTTTCTTCCAGAGAACAGCTTTTCTCACTTCCAGTCACCACTTTCACCATCATCACTCTGCATCTGACAGTCCCAGTAAACTTAAAGTGACCAAGCTGTCGCTGCATTCGTGCTTAGTGTCAAACTCGTCACGAGTCACGAAGACACTCTGTATCTGCCTGACTGTAAAACCCTGGAAGAAACAACGGCATCTTCCTTTGTTTGGTACTTAAATGTTCTTATGATAGCCCTGCTTTCGTTGGAGATTTAAACCTGCTGACGTGGAGCCGTTGGGAGTTAATCCACTCACTGCTCTGTCGTGTTGTCTTTACTTGTAATGTGACATCAGTGTAGGCAGAGAACTGGGCCAAGGATTGTAGCCTAATGTTTCCAGGTATTCATTTGACAAACTTTCCCTGACCTGAAACGTGTGATGTAAAGGCAGAGAAGACTTTCTTTCAGCTGTAAAATAATCAAGACATGCTTTTTATTTTACCTTAGTCTAAGTGAACTGATACTAACAAAGCATCTTTCGTGATGACACATTAATGAACTATGTTTGCAAGCAATTTTGAAGCCCCATATTAAGTCTTTAAGGAGCCATAAATATAATGAAATAGATTTACTTTGAGGCAGTTCTTCTTAATTTTGAGGAAGTGTGGAAACAAATCAATATTGGTGATGCCAGCTATTCAGTGAGTGATCAGTTGTGCTACAGCCTGACCCCTCAGTTTGACCCACAGCTTAAATTAAATTGGAGCAGAGTAAATGCACAGGTCATCAGTTTTAACGACATATATCTTGGATGCAGAGTATGGGGGGTGGGATGGAAGCACCTACTGCTTTGACTACACATTCCTTAATTGATATTGTGGTACTGTGGAGTTCTTTGAGCATAAACTCCCACATAAATGTACAACTTGTAAGATTCTTGTGGCTGTAAGGTGGAGTCTGAGTGGGATGTTTGTCCCAGACATAAGCAAGTACTTTCCCTTTCTTTAAAGACTCTCAAAGATAAATTTGGAGAGAGATAGATGGATAGATAGGGCAGGGTGTCACCACCAATTTGCTGAATCAATTCAATTCAGAATAACCTGATTCAGTTAAATTTGATATCCATTAATTTACAAATATTTATGTAACAACACTGTTTGTATATATTAAAGACTTTCTTAGATAATAATTTTTTATAAAACAATGAGCCTGTTTACATGACCATCAAAATCAGATATCTGGGAGTAATCAGATTACTGTAATGATCTGATATGACGCAGTTACTTGCACTTCTAAAGATACGATATGTGAAAGATCGTTGTGTACATTTACCAGTCCATTATTGGATTTATTTTGGAGTATGTGGGTTTAAGGAGTGGGGTGATGTCACTTTCTGTTATTTTCAAACCTTTGTTGTTTGTTGAACATGTCGGAGCCCGTGGTCTTAGCGTTAGCTGCTAAGGTGGCATCAACCTGCATAATAGTTCACAGGTGAGAGTAATCCAGTGATGAATGAAAAAAATCTAACTTGGCATTATCTCGGCAAGAGAAGCTGATTTGGGGCATATAGGTGCCTTCTCACAGTTGTGAACATAATGTGATGATGATGTGCGCCACTAGTGTCTTCCCTTCAGGCCCTTCCCCCCTCATCTTTTACTACTGCCGATCCCGTTATCTCTGTTATGTGATGTTTGGACTTGAGCGCTGTGTGTTCTTTGGCTGCTAATCCTTTTAATGCCAGATTTCACCCTTCATTATTCAAACCTGCTGCTCACATGCCCATCACAACTTATGTAACTTGAACCTTAACCTTTCATGTCTTCATATATTGGAAAAATATATAAAAAGATGCAGTTATGAATGAAAGTGCACTATATAAGCTTATAGAGTTTTTACATAAAAAAAGCTTAAAAATTTTGTTTGTCCAACTTTATTTTTCAGCTCAGTGTGAACTCCTAGACAAGCTTTCATGTAGAAACTTTAGTCTTCAGAAATGGTTTTCCAGGCTAAGATTGCCATTATTTCACATTTCATAAGAACTTTTTGGCACCTATTCTTTTTTCTTTTGATTTTATTTAATGTTAATGGAAAAAAAAAAACCAACAAAAACAGAACAAAAACTTTTACTTTTTCCCACACATCATGCCATCATGCCAGAAATAGAGATTTTCAGCTAACAGTTCTTTGGAAATCCCCTACATGTCCCAAAATACTGTTTTATATCGTTTAAACTTAACGTTACCTGTATTTTTTTGTAGCTGCAAGCTATAAAGATTCCTTGTAACAAAGTGCCCAAAGATTCCTTAAGTTGGGTGGCTTTTTTCATACTTTAATGATCTATAGGTAAGGTTTAAGTGGCTCAACACACTCTCACACACAAATGCAACTCTCAGAAAATGTTTAGGTATTTGGATCGGAAAGAAAAATTAACAAAAAAGCAGCCAATGTCCAAAGAAAATCTTTCTCTTTGAAGGCCACATTATAAGTAAATTCCCATTTTCACAGTGCTGCAGCTTCTCCTCATAAAAAACACAGGAATAATTTTCTCAGGTAATAGTTTTGATCAGAAGCACAGGGCCCACCTCCCTTTGTTTTGTTTTTTCTCTTCAGTCAAAGCTGGAAAAAAAAAATAATAAAAAGTTTAGCTCTTTTACTGCTTGTAATTGATAAAGTTTTTCTTTGTTTTTTTTAAAGGCAGCATTGTCCAAGCCTCCACAAGCTGTTAAAACTAGAGCTGCAAGGGTTTGAGGTGTGAAAGATGCCGCTGACACTGAGAGATTTTTTAGACATTTCAACACAACATTTTAGTACTCAAGTTAATCTGTAAACCAGTCGGATGCAGACGTGATTAGAAGGTAAAAAATTCTTTAAGACTGAGTTAGCTGTCAGGATGTGGATATTGCTGTATTTTCTGGATGATGTATATGTTTCTACAAAGTTTCCACTTAAGACTAATTGATATGAACTATGAACAATCAGAAATTATTAAATGGTATTGCCTTAGTCTGCCAAATTATTTTAATGACAAACATTTATAGGTGCTTCAGTAAAGTAGATATGATGTAGCATAGTAGCCTTTTGTTTCACAAAAAATAGCAAGAAGATGACAGACTTCCTTTGCAGGCAAAAAAGTTTCAGGGCATTTGTGTTGCTGTTGTACTTTAGTAAGTGTAGGGGAAAAAGGCTTGGATTAAATATGTTGATGAGAAATTATATGTTCTGTGTTGTGCTAAGCAATTGTTTTTGCAGCCTTGTTTTATTCTAATTAGTTAAAACATAAAGTGAAAAGGTGGAAAATGTATTAAATAATATTTGAAACATCTACTGCAGCTTGCAAAAGTATTCACCTCCTCGGCATGTTTCCTATTAGTATTTTGAAAGCCACTGTGTGTGTTAATGCTCCTCTGTGTCCTCCCCCATCACTAACTCACTGAGAGACACAGTACTGATAGTGAGGTGATAGATCCAGGCCATTCTAGCTCTTGTATTTCTACCTGACTCGCTCTCCCTCCTTCTGTTCCCTTTATCTTTCACCGTCTGTGTGAGTTTAGCACTGAGGACTTGCTGCTGTCAGCCCAAACTCCCCTATAGTACCTCTCTCTTACGTGTGAAGGCCAAAATGGCCACTCATCATTCCTCCCTGCCTCTCTGACTGACTCACTGAGTGGCTCTGTGTCATTCTCCATAGTCAGGGTATGACTATGGAAAAACCACTGCCAGGGCTTACTGGTAAAGTCTTTGTGTGCTTTCCACTATCAAACTAGAGCTCAGCCAAAAGCCTTTACAATTCAACTATTCAATAGACCTCTTTTTTTCATTGCTGGGGCATGCCAGGCCCCTTTTTATTAGCATCTACAGTCCACATTTCCCCAGAAGCACAGCAGAAATTGACTGCAGACTTCTTTCTGTAACATGTACTGGAGGGAATGGGGGAGAAAAACTGCTAAACCGACCTACATACAACCCTTTGATCATTGTTATCTAAATAGCTGCAGTGATGAATCTGACAGAGTGTGTAGGGTTTGGATCTATATTTCCAGTCATGCTAATGTTGTGCTTTGAAAAGCAATGATTGTGTGAAACAATCAGAAATTAACCACAGTGATTGTGTTTGTGGTGTCTGTACTTGACAGCTTATTTATAAAGAATTATTGTGTGAGTTTTAATCTGCATCTGTATGGTTTATTTAAAGATTACATGCAGAACAAATGGCCCAGCTCATAGTTGCATGCTGTAAAAATCTCTTTGGGGTGAGCGTGTGCATATTTATCATGCTTTCTTCCAGTATTATACACACCACAAGTCTCTTTTTCTTTTATTAGTCACCCCCTACCCCTGTATTTGCCTTTTTCTTTATATGATGAAAAGCTACTACTAAGATTATAAGAATGTTTTGGCTGCTTTTTATAATTAAACAATTGTTGGTTCTACAGTCACTAAGTAGCTCTAACAGCACAAACAATGAGAGAGTAATTATGTTAAATGTATATCTAAGACTGAAATCTACACTGCATATATCAGAGGTGGGTTTATCATCCTGCTTGATGGTTTTTGCTCTAATCACTTAAGTGGCATCGTTAATTACAATAGCCCAGTTATTTCTCTAAAAGCCATTGTTCTCTACTGAAAATAAAACATCTGTATTATCAGCTTTTCATGAGTTGCTGTATTTTCATTGGCTGTATTTAACCTGGTTCAATAGAAGGATGTGACTCTCCTTTGAGGTAACTCTAGAAATCATCTTAAATGAGAGTCAAGAAGATGATGATGGCCAGCAGCTGAGAATTTGTTTAAGGTGTTTGAATCATAATACTGATGGTTATGCAGGCTGTGATAGGACTTAATAAACCTCCTTAGAAGTCATGTGTGCTACTGATTCATCTGCAGTGCATCAAGTCTGTTGGGACAAGTAAAATCCCCAGACTGCACTTGTCTTTAACCTGTTAATTCTTGACCGGCTGCCTCTTATCCAGTGGAGGCCCCTGTGAGTGCGTATTGTGTTTTCTGTTTGTTGAAGCATTAAGCCATCGTAAGACTGCCGTTCAATGAGAAATGACAAGATAAGACCCTAAAGCACAGGGTCTCTTATCTGTCACGCAGAGGGCTGGCGTTCAAACTAGGGTACAAGAAAAGTCAAATTAGAAAATACCAAATTAATTAACTTTTGTGGAAGACGAAGTCTGAACAAGTTCGGTCTGGGAGTGATTCATATAAAGACAGAATGTAAATTTGTTGGAAATCTGTATCCCATAAATCACAGCGGTAGAACGCCAAATAAGCATCTTTCTACTTATCTTATTAGATTATTCAATAAAAGGCAGTTTGCTGTATTTGGGATGTTGGAAGCTGTAATGCTATCTGTGTGGTTGGAAAGTTGAGGCTCAGATCTACTTTATAGCCACAGAACATCTCAGGCTATAAAGGGCAGAGGGCTTGCGGTGTAGAACGGGGTAGTCACTGGACCACATGCTAATCTCAGTTGATGGTTTATGTAACTCCTTCTATCACATGATCACACGTCATCACCCTCTCAGCTACTGTCTGTAGCCAGTAATTCACTCACCAGCCAGCTATGCAAACACGAATGGTTGACACAGAAGGAAAGATGAGGGGCACACATATATGATCACTGGAACACTGTTAGTTGGCTTTACAGCTTCAGCCACTAATGCATCCATAGGCGCGACCCAGATCTGTCCACCAGTGTAAGACGGAGCGAGGACAGTTAAAAAAGTTAAACAAAGAGGCTTGCTGCACACTGCTGCACAACTTTGGAGCACATATGTTCCAGCTGAATGACGCCTCCATGAGAGCGCAGGGAATACCACTGCAAGGCCATGAAGAGATGGCAGTGAAGCTTTTGTTCTGGGAACTGGAGCAGCATCTCAAAAGGTAAAATGGAGACAGGGAATGCCCAGGGAGTTGGGTGCATCAACTCCCTGGTTGGGCCAGTTGTTAAAGATGCTTACAAAAGCTGCAAGGCTATGTTGCCCTTTGTGTTCAGTCATTTATGGCTTCAGGGGTGACATTGGCATTGAGGAGTACTGGGTCTCCATGCTGCAGGATGCTGAGGGAGATGGTTGGCATGTAGCATAATGAATGAACTGTACATCTTTGGTACAAGTGCATTTAACATACTAGTATATACACACACAGGACTTTGGTTAAGTCTAAAACATGTTTCTTGTAATTTTTTTTTGTCTTGTCCATCTCACAAAGTTAACCTACAGCACAATAGCACTTGATCTGGTTTTATTACCTACTGTAGTTATAAAGTTCTGAGAATTTGGCTAATTGTTTTCTCTCAGTATTAATACATAGAACAGGAGCTGGATGTAGAAAACAGTTAATTGTCAGTCATATGTATTGTAGTGGTAAGAAATGTTTTAATGTAGTTAAAACGCTCAACACCATGAATTACCGTCATCAGCCTGCTCTGAGCTTAGTGTAGTTTGGGTCATTTCTCTCATTCTGCCTCACTAGGTCACTGGGTTACTGTTGATTTACAGCAAGGCCATCAGTCGGCTCACCTACCTAAAACACCAGCAGTTGATACAGGGGTTAAAACTCACCACTATTGCTAAATGCATCAAGTATACCTACAAATTATGCAGAATTATTGTCATGATAGCATCTCAAGGAAGCCTCATGGTAACAGTGTGGAACAGGTGAACTGAATCACCTGCTCCAAACTCCCCAGATATCAATCAGATGGGAAAAAGATGTTTGTCTTCGAGATGGAAAAACGTGAGCACAAATTATAAATAATCAAAGGTTCGTAATTGTATTTTGTGGATCTAAAACAAAAGGTTTACACTACTGTAATGCCACAAACCCATTATTTCCCTCAGAACTGGTGTTTCTGCGCCTCATCAGCTGTCTGATCAGCTTCCTGTGTCTTTGCAGCCCTTCGTCTGGGGAAAAAAACAAACAGTGGGCTCCGATTTGTCAATGGTTGAATTAAACCAATCTGATCATTTTCTTTGCGGTATGTTAAACCAGCTGCTGGACAGGCAGCATGCAAATATGTTACATCAGAGGTGCCCAAGTCAAGTCCTTGAGATCTACTATCCTGCAACTTTTAGATGCATCCTTCTCCAACACACCTGAATGGCTGATTTCCCTTGTGTTTGTCATTCAGCTTTGCAGAGGCCTGGCAATGAGCCATTCATTTGATTCAGGTGTGTTGGAGATGGGATGCATCTAAAAGTTGCAGAATAGTAGAGCTCAAGGACCGGTCTTAGGCAGCCCTGTGTTTCATGATGTAGGAAAGTTGTGGAAGAAAAGACTTGACTACTAAAGAGGCATTTTAGACTAATCAGGAACAGAATTTCATAGAAAATAACTCGACATTTAATAGCAAGCCTTGCTAAACTGAACAAATGTGAAATGGGAAGTATTTTGGATCTTTTGTACCCAACTTAAGCTTCAAATTATCAGTCTGTATTTGATGTATCTTGGAAGTGGGAAGTTGAAACTGTTTAGCTTTCTTTTAAGAAACAAATTCTCATTAGTGGCTATTCTTTCAGTTAACTTGAGAAATGTATGGACATATAATGTACTTAAATGTTTGGTATCCCAGTGAAGATTGGCGTCCTCATTGGTGTATTATTTTTTTTGTCCCCCATACAGAATCTGGAAATTCAGATGTATTGGTCATGTGTTGTGCAAATGTGTTTCCTAGTTACAGAAGCAAATGTTTGTGAAACTTTGGCAACATAACATTTCTTTACATCAGCCAATTAAGAGGAGTGAACCAGCGGTGAAGCCCAGGGATTGTCTGGCCGATGACATGATTTATGACTTATGTGTTTGACTTGCTGGCTGTTACGTCACCTCAGTGTTTATCTGCCATGTGGTATTTTAACAAAACGGGCGGATCCTGAAGAGAGAGGTGGAGTTGGTTGCTCTAAAACCCTAACACTGGTGTGTCTGAGTTGTTGGATTGTCTTGTCATATTTTGAACAAAACATGTCCCAGAAAATGAATAAGAAGTAGGGAAAATGTGACAACTTGTTAAAAAACAAAACAGGGCGTAATGTCTCTAAGTGTAAAAGTCTTGTCCGTGGTCTTATTGCAGTGCCTCTTTCAGGAGAGCATCTGGACCAGCGGTCTGTGTAAACCGGTACAGATACTCTGAAACCTTTGTGAGCTTCTATGCACACTTGAGTTTGAAAACATAACACGGGAGGGTTGACTCCTTCAGAGCCACAGTTGTTCTGGCTATTTGGATGTGGATAAGTGGCTAAAAGCTCTTCCAGTCAAAGACTCGACCGGAAGAGATCAGCATGGCTTAGAAGTTCTTTTTTTGGTGTTTGGCTTCTCGGTACAGTAAGTGCTTAGTTGTTTGACTGGGATAGAAAATGAACAGAGATTGACACCAAAGTATAAAGCTGTTTGTCTTCATGGTATTTTTAGTGAAGCAGGACTGTGGTTGTACTGGGGACTTTGAAATCACCTTGTAGCTACCCAGCTACTTCTGAATGTTGTTGGATTTAGATAATTTATTTGTTTGTAATACATATTTTGCCCCTCTCCCATTCTCCTGTCACTGTTGCATATTACCTTCAGAAGTATGTTAATTGTTTATCCTAGAGCTGATTCGGGTGATGTTTGGGCAGCTATGCTGATGGCTTGTTTCCAGTAACATTTCCTGGCTTCAGCTTAGCATTTAGAAAAGTTTTATTTTGTGATATAGTACATTGAATACCTTTTGGGTTTTTGTCTTGCAGGTTTGGGATATCCATGTTCACGTTTGATGTTTTCATTGGCTAAATTGAACCGAATAAACTAATGTGTTGGGCCACCAAAGGGTGGGAATATTGGCTGTTGGCAGCTGTAATTCAGTCGAAGTAAATGTCTGAACCAGAAACAAATCTCACTGAGGAAAAACTACTGCACTGACTTTCCACAAAAAGAACATGAAGAAAGCACCTCTTGAAAAATTACTAACCCTACGTTGGAATAAGAAGGTAAAAAAAAAGAAAAAAAGATGGATGGATGGATGGCTTGTACATCTGGGAAGATGGCAGTCAGTCACATGAGTTTGTCAGGTCAGACCAGAAACAGCTGGTGGGTCACATCTTAATCTTTGCCAGGTCTGATACCGATTTCAGAGTAATTTCCTTCCCCACAATTGCAAGTATGCCTGGTTGCAACCTCCAACTCCACTCACGTCGGATTCGACAGGTTAGGTTATGGATTAGCGGCTGCGGCTTCTACAGGATTAACCCCTTACGATGCAGACGTACCGGTCCTGGTACATGACTACTAATCAACAACATTGCAGCCATGCGTGCATTTCCCTCCGTCATGAATGCCCACAATATACACATCAAATGAAAGCTCAAAGTTTTGTCTTTCCGATGATATAAACCATTTTGACACACAACAACCACAGCGCTAACACTAAAGCCTTTTTTACAGAAAAGCAGAAAGTTTAAATGTTGACTTTCCTTACCTTTGAGGGCTCTCTATAGGTCAGACATCAATATTTCCCATCAAGATTGGTCTCATTCTGTCCCTACAGGTTAGGCGAGGACAAATTTTGTTTTTTTTTTCTGTGTGTTCTGAAGTGTATAACTTTTTATCAGTAATACTTACAGTGATTCTGATTGGTGTGGATGAAACTAGAGAGTGTTACCTTTACAAAGAGCCCAAGCCTGTACTTACAATCCAGAGGGTTCAATAACAGCAGTAATTCTAATTTGAGAGGTCATATTACAGGCGTTTGATAAGGGGTTAGATGTCGGAGGAGTTGGATGGCCAAGTTTCACTTTTCTGCTAGTTACGGCAAGAGGCTGCTCCCCAAATGTGCATCCTTTCTTCGAAACAAACTTCAACTTGGTGAATAAATGTATAACACAAAAGTGGAACATTTTTTTGTGATTTTTTTGGACACTGAGACACTTTACTTCTAAAAACAAAGACAACAGAAATTGGAATGATGGAAAAGCCAGTTTGTACAGGTGGGTTTGTACAGGGGTGATTTGAAGTTCTGTAGTGAGTCTGATAAGTTTCTGATAGGTTGTAGGAGTGTGTTGCAGAGGGTAGGGGGTGGCAGTGGTGGCAAAGGCTTGGTCCCTCACTACTGTTTTCATCCAACTTTTCATACACATATAAACCCAAATAAAAATGGCAGAGGAAACCTGCCTACTTTGAGCTTATGAGCTGTATGCTTTGGACAGTGTGTACAGACTATTTCACAGGTTTGTAATGTACATGGAATGTGTGAGAGTGGCCTTTCAGATAGAGATGGGAGGGGTGTGTGGGGGAGGACGTTGTTTAATAAATGTCTGAGGTGAGAATTTCTGTGGAGGAGGTGTTTTTAAGTATCTGTGTGACCAAGATACTCCCAACTATGAAGTATTGTAAAGGCACTTATTGGGTGTGTGATAAACCACACTGACCTCCATCACCTCAAAGATGGACATTTATTAAATAGGTCATTCACTCATCAATCATAACAGCAGGACTTAATAATGTTGAAAATGTCCTTGTGCTGCCTGAACAGTTCTAACCGGTCAGTGTGTAAACAAAGAAGTGTTCTGAGATGTAAGCAGGCACCTCAGACTCCTTGTTGTGTTTTTTCAGCCCTCACTAAGCGATTTTTTTAGGGCCTGCTGCAGTCCTTCTGTAGGGGAGTGCTGTTGCTATGTAAGGGGGTGTCTGGTCAGCAAAAATGTTTCAGTATGTGGCAAATGTCAAATTAAAATCCATCTAGATGCCAAGATGCAGGTTTTTCCAAGAGAACACTGCACTGGGGGAATGATTGATATTTCTCACTTTACCTGTCAGTTGTTTAAATGTTGTAGTGACTGATGTGTGTTTGTTGCACTTGGCATTCAAATATTAACTTACAATATCCTTGTAAGCTTTTTCCACTTGCATTTAGACTTGGGTTATTTCTGTACATGCAGATAGGTTTGTTTATAAAAGACATGGTGTTTTTAAATCAGATACTGTTTGCATGAACATATGGGTCCCTCCCTAAGTCCTGTGCCTTTCAGTCTGTCATGCATTTCTCTCTCAGCTCAGTAGTCAGCATTGCATTGATTTGTGATGAATGTTGCCAGGATTCTTTGATATTATGGTTGGGTCTTACAGTTGTGTAGTATTACCCATGACCACGTGGGGGCAGTATATGTCTATACAGCATAACATTTTATAGTCATCTGAAGCAGTTTGATTCACAAAGCCTAATTTCCATTTTTTAATAAAATAACTGCATCCTGTTCATATTCTTCTCGCTCTATATATTATAGTGATTATTTTGGCCATGGACACAGTAATTAATGTATTTATCAGATCAATATTTAGATGCCTTGGTTGTCATGTCAGCAATGTTATTTGCAGGCGTCTTGTTTGAGAACATTACTATTATTTTGATACCAGTTAGAGCTTGTGTGAACTGACCTTAAGTTAATTTGTGTAAGCAATGCATGCCCAGTTATCCTCAGAAGTTCCCAACAAATGTTACTCAGGGATGAAAAACTTCACTCTCTGTCTGCGGTTATAAAAACGACAAAAATCTAAAGTTAAGGAAATTTAATCTAATTGTTCCTGTGGCACTACAAGACTGGAAACACTAGACATGATTTGATTAATGTGTATAGCTGCAGTACATCAACAGTCTCTAAACGTTGCCCTTTCGCGTCCTTTTTTTGCCAAGGCGGAGTCTTCCTCCATCCGGTTTCCCCCGGTTCCAACCATCCTCCCTCCACCGTCGGAGTATGCAGATCATGTCAGCTGAGCGGCGGGTGGGGGGTTCCTGAATATATTAGTCAAACAGTCTCAATCTCGACCAATCAGGGACCAGCTCCTCAGTGTGTCGCCTCATAAATTATACCGGCTTGTAAAAAAGCTGCAGACCTTTGTGTACCGCTGAGATGAGCTAACCATGGCTCGCGTCTGTACCGTTGCAGTCGGTGCGTGCGCTTTACCGGACTACAGTTGAAAGAATAGCGTGGATGTGTCTCGCAAAGCTGGTGGCGTGGAAGTGGACTCGGGTTTGTTTAAGGGACTACAAAACATGAGCAGCATGAATACTTCGTGCTACACAGTGGCCATGGATTTGGGCGTCTGTCAACTAAGAAATTTCTCCATATCGTTTCTTTCGTCGTTATTGGGCGCAGAGAGCTCGCACGTCGAGCTCGACAATAGGTAAAATAAAAAAATAAAATAAGTGTTACAACACTGCTGTGTGTCCAGGGCTCAGCTTTTTTATTTTATATTTTTAACTGCATCAGTAATGTCACCGCTGTGTGATTAAAGCAGCGCTTTCAGTATCAGTGTATTCAAAGACCATAACGCCATAAACGCCTGCCAGGGGAAGCCTGTGAGGAATTATTTGACACTGAAACCAGACAGCCGCTTTTATAGAAATTTCCAGATGCTTCTTGTAACGACCCACATTCTTCTAAAGGAAGAAAGGCGGCTTCCACGGAGCTCCGTGGGCTGCGCTTCTCCTCATCTTTTTACACTGCAGCATCAGGCTGGGTTGAAATGTATTTATTTCTCTCCTCTTGTTTTTCAGCTCGTCGGGAGCCAGCGTTGTTGCTATAGACAACAAGATAGAGCAAGCAATGGTGAGTTTTCAGTTTTCGTCTTTTTGTGTTACCCACTGCAAAACATTGATAACAGTGGCTTTTTACTCCATAGTATGCTGAGATTTGGGCGGTCGTTAAAAACTAGGACTAGGTCATCCCTGTGATGCAGGACTTGATTTTTTATTTTTTCATTTCGCCCCCTTTTTTATACATCTGTAGGAGTTGTTTCATCATAGTATTGTGCAATATTTAGCCTATGTATTTAAGTCACTGGCAACAAACGGCACCTAGCTGTGGAGGAAAATTAATAATTCTTTGTATTATACTGCATTGTAGCTGACATTTAAAAAATAAATTATGATAGTTATGCACTTTTATTAAAGCAAGTGTGAGAGTAATGACACTTAATATCTGCAGTCGACTCCAACTCTGTCCCTACATCCAAATTGAGACACGATTTCAGAAAAATAATCCTTAAAAAATTTTTAATAAATTTATTTGTCGTAAAAGGTATCAGATCCAGTATATTGTAAAGTCGGCGACGCGATTCAAAGCGTTATAATCCAAAAACCAAAGAGGTTTTGTTTTCCCTTTTACCGTCTCTGTTGTCAGGTCTGTTGCTAGGCAAGCTGGAAGACTCTCACGCCTGGTTATAAATATCTCGACCTTTGATTGGCTACTCATAAATGTAGGCCGGCTTAATGACGTAGCATCCTGGGAAATATTGTTCCTCACGTTTTCCCTTTTTAACATCTGCCTATTGTGTTATAACCACATCAGACTGAATAAAGACTCAATTAAGATCTTAAGATTTTTCTTGTATCTTAATGTAGAATTAATAAGCTTATCATTGGGGAGGATTTGGTTTTTTTTCGTGCGTTTCGTTACATTTCTGTTAAAACATTTGTCTATTGTTCAAGCTGTGTTTGAAATAACAGTAAAATGTGTTTGCATTTGAGTGGCATGACTTAAACATCAAAAGTTTACAAACTTTAAAGACAACTTTTTATGTATTATAATTAATTAGGTCAGGTGTTTCTAAATCACTGCAAGTTCTTTTGTGAAAGGTGTTTTGCAAGGTGATTTTAAATCCAGACTAGATAAGGTCTGTGCATTTTCCTCATGTTTGAGATACAATCATTTTCAATAAGTTAAATTGTATTATCACTTAAGTACTATTTTCATCCTTAAGGGTCTGGATTTAAGGAGATTTTGCATTTTTTCACATTTTATTAAATTTCTGCAATAATTGTCCCTAAGTCTGAGAAACTTTACAGTTAGTAGCCAACTTTTATCAATGTGATACTGATAGTTTCCGATGGTAAATCCATGCTTCTGTCTACTTCAGGACCTGGTGAAGAGTCACCTGATGTACGCCGTGCGTGAAGAGGTGGAGGTCTTGAAGGAACAGATCAAGGAGCTGATCGAGCGAAACTCCCAACTGGAGCAGGAGAACACGCTGCTGAAGACATTGGCCAGCCCAGAACAGATGGCCCAATTCCAGGCCCAGGTTCAGACTGGCTCTCCACCTGCCCCTCCAACAGCTGCCCCAGCGGCACCCCCGAACACCGCCACCCTCACCCAGTCCGCCTCGCACAGCTCTGGACCCTCAGCGTAGCCTGGTCTGCGCCGCTAGACTGACTTGACTTTCTGGTTTTGAGCTCTGCTAAAGCTGCAGAGCCAAACTTTGCCTTCTTCAGCAGGAGGTTCCGCTGTTAGGACAAAAATTTGCACATATTTATCTCTGAGGGATGCAGCCAGCTGGAAAAAGCAGTGCTGTGCTCCTTGGCACAGTGGTGGGTGACAATCTTTAGATGCTGTATGGGTGGTTGTTTTGAGGAGGATGAATCATCAAACATTTGCCAAAAAACCCTTGGTCATCAACAAGAATGTCTTACCAAGATGAAACAAAACTGTTTATCAGTGATGACAATATGCTTAGCTACAGATTTAAAAAAAAATGAAATCACTGTGCCTGTGTCTGGATTTTAAGTGATATACTGACGATGGAGCAGTGGCAGGTGGAGGATTATATTGGTTGTTACCTATTTTGCTGAATGATGTAAATAAGTGTTCTCTATCAAGGCTTGATCTTAAATGTTGAGACTTGAGAGAAAAAGCCTTCTCAGAGTGACAAATGAAGAATGTGAGCATTTATTATCATGACAAAGTCCCCATCTGGAATGGGGGAGTTGGCGGGGAGGGGGTGGGAGCTTATTTTGAACAACTCTTGGCAGCATTGATGATGTTACTTAAACTGTGGGTTGGTGGGATGAACAAAATGATTTCTTATGGAGATGATGATGATCTATTTTCAGTATTTCGCTTTCAAGTTCGTCATTTTGCCCTGAAAAAAGCTCATTGTTGCTGTTTTCTCAACCCTGCAGTGGCATGTAATTTAAACCTTATTTTACAGGGTTGAGACTTTGGGCTAAGCTGCGATTTCTTCTATTTTTCCCCCCTTTCCACAAAAGTTCTTTGGGCAGATGATGATGTACATTTCTGTATAGTGTAAGTACAATGTAAAATAGTGAGGAGAGGAGGGAGAGCAAAAAAGAAAAAAGAAAGGTATGCTATATAGGTCACACAGATTGATGCAGAGGAGCAAGAAACACTCTGGTCTTGCCCGGCCTTCGTCATCTGTTTTTAATGCTGTACTTTCAGGACTGTGGATCGACAGGAGGTTAGGCTATTTAACTGACAACACACAACCAACATTGTTGTTTAGATCCCTTAACTGCAACATGAACTCTGTAAAACAACTTTCACATGGCTCTTTTTTCTTTCTGAGGTAAAGCAACTTTTATTTGTTAAATTTTTGACAGTGAATACTTTTGGATCTTGGATGGAAAAAAATACACAAACTCTGGAGATGTTCTTTCTTTTTCATTCTGTGTATCAGTTGTATGCTCATGTTCTGTGCATGTTTCTGCAAAGACCGGATGACATAATGTAACATAAATACCTACAATTGCACTTGACAGCTGCACTTCACAAACTTTCAATAAACATGCTTAAGGAAGAATAACAACCTGGTTTTGCTCTCTGTTGTGAATCAAGCCTGTGAGCGCTGGTTAGCAGCTTTAATTTCCTCAGAAGCCAGCTGCTTTGTACAAGTCTTGTAGATCAGATGAATTTGATCCAAAGTTAATGACTGCCTGCAGTGTTACATCTTCATTTTAGCATGAGTGGTAAGAAAAAGCAAAGTATATTCAAACGATTCTCTAAAGGGCAATAAAACATAATTTATTTACACTCCTAGAGTGACACATTATTGGGCTGTTTTATTGGCTGAGCTCCACCTTACAGTGTTTGTTATTCACAGTTGACTGATAAGTCAGACACGAAATACTCTGCCACTAAAAAAATACCCTGCTGATACATGATCTAAAACTTGTAGGTGCCCAGAGTAGTAAGGTCTAATCTATGCCGTCTAATGGAAACCACTAACAATACAACCATAAAATAACATTAATAAATAAAAGCTGAACTTGAAGCCCAACCTATGCTTGCATTGCTGCTATGTGGCTTTAACAGAGAGCAGTGTGGCAGATTTCACAATGTTCACATGCATGACCAACAACAGAAATCTTGTTTGGGCACTAATGTGAATTTTAAACAAGAAAACAAGGGTCTGTAATTGCCTATATTTAAGAGTGATGCACTTAGTTAACATCAACCTGACATTCTGTGTCAATGTCATAAATCAAAATAAGATGGAAAAATTTAGTCTGTGGCTTCCTTCATTCCACCTTAAACTTAATGAAATTAAAATCCATTTACAAATTAGGAGCAAATAACTCCTAAAAGGCACAATTAATATGATCTTCTTGCTATTGAAGTTTGTAGTGTCATTATGCTAAGATTTAATTAGCTTTTCAGATCTTAATGCCTCTTATGAGTGGTCATTAAAGGACTCCCAATAATTTGAAATGGTTGGTAAGTGGTGCAGATTTCAAAGAATCTTGGCTGAGGTATTCAATACCAGGACATATCTCCAAGTACCCTCAGATACACACAGGTCCTGTGTGTAAGTCTTTCAGACGTTAGCACAATATGCTTAGTATCTATAAGCAGAGAAAGATCAAAACTACAGTTTGTCAGTGAGCATAAAGTCAAAGAAGAATTCTCTTGGAATAATATGCTCTGGATAAAAGAATCAAGATGACGTCATGTGGCACAGTAACTCCAGACATGTTTTCTGCAGATTTTCAGGAGAAACACATCATCATTATGAAGCATAGTGGTGGTAGTATTATGGTTTAGAGATGCTTTAACTCTACTTCATAAAGTGTTTAAAGATAACATTAAGTCACCACGCTTTGTTGGCTTGTCAGAACCTGAGCTCTCCTCACCTTTACATCAATAACACACATCAGTGCATAACCTGCAAACCGGAGTTAAAAGCGGCCGTTCTCTAAATGCTCAACATTTAATTAAAAAAACATTCTTTTCACACGATATAGACGAACAGTTAAACAAATATGGCACATTGTTAGCAGGAATCACCGGCAGCTCACGCACACACATACCCACAGGTACCAAGCAAACAATCGAACATGCTCTTCAGCCGCCGTGGTCTTAAGACTGTCCATAGAAAAGCTGTCAGTACCACAGACTGCAACACTGTAAACGCTGATGGAGGACTGAGGTTTGTCCATAGGGGGTTGTTTTTTCTCAAGTGTCTGGCATCCATGTTTGGGCCTCTGGGACGGGGGACACGAGTGTGCAGGCACAGGTTTGCCAGAATCAGTGAGGGCATGAGGTGGGGGATGAGGGTCCAGAGCTTCCTCCTGAGTCACATCCCCATACGGATGCTCTGGATGATCTGAAATATGGCTGACAACACACAAACCGACGGGTCAGACCCTCTTCTTAGGTTTTTATTTTTCTATCTTTACTAACTCACCCGTGCCACCCCAGTTTTTTTTTAACTGTGTAATTACAAGCCCAAAAACCTCTCTTTTTCTACCCCTTTAGATACAAAACATACCTGATCCACACACAACAAATACAAAGAGGGCGAGCAGCCAGGGACCCACAGGATACTTCTCCTCTTGTGGTCGCTGTGTAAAAAAAATAAATAAATAAATAAAAAAAAAAAAACCATGTGTTTCACATTACTACAAACCACAACAAAACAAACGTACATGATGCTGCAAAGCTTAAGTAAAACCACAAGACACAAAGTGGTTTTTCATTTCCAGCTCTGCTCATGTTGTTGTTATTCCTGCTCTTTTCTTGGTCACTTTTTTTTTGTTTTAACTTTTCCCCTCTTATTTGTTTTCTTTTCCTCAAAACTAGCTGGAAGAAGTTACTGGTCATCAAAAATATCCACAATTACAACTCTGTGGTCAAACACTAAACAGTGATTGAAAAGTGCAGAGGTGCTGCAGAGTTAGTTTTTCTTTTTTTTTAATTCCACACTCATAATGATCTAATCTGTGGGTGAATGTTAGATGTTTGTGGGGGAGATTTTTACAGGCAGTGACGATGTAAACAAAGCTGAAGAAAGAGGAGTAGGTTGGAAAATCGTTTCCCTGAAACACAACTATACACAGTTGCTTGGAACTGAATAGAGGGCTAAATAGAAACATACTAGCAGCTCTGGAGCTGTTGATTGCATCACACAGCCCTCTTCAGTCTGCCCTCTTGACCCTAAATGAAATGTCAGCTTTTAAGACACATAAATTTAATCATTTCTACAATTTTCCATCACATATTTCCATACTATTCAAATAGAAGAACAAATACTAGAGTTTTACTGTCGGTAATCTTAAAAGTCAACATAGGATATATATTTGGGTCTGTTCCCACTTCAGGAAAGTAACGTAAAGTAACACTGGGGAAGGCGGTAACGAGCAGGTGAGCCCAGTCTGATTACATTACATTTGTAAGCAGCATCAGTTCGGAGGGTTAAAAAATGAATTTACAGGCAGATGGGGGATGTTAAGGTCCTGAGTAACGGTCTATGTCTTAAGTGTGAACGGCATATTTAACCAACAGCTGGCATCACTATCACCATTATCCTCCTCATCATCATCATCACCATGCAGCTGTGTTCAAACCGGACTGAACGTCACCTATCTGGGCTAATAATATGCTGGCATCTGGCTGTCAGTGAACGGCTCACCAGCGTTTTGGCCACGTTTCCTCTCTGCGTGATGTTCTTGCTATGTTTCTCGTTGGCCATACGGATCCTCTGTTTAGCCACCATCTTCCCCCGCGAGGACAAAAATCAGGACTAATTCAGCCTGTTTTAGCCTGTTATTTTTCTTGATGCTGCTGGCTTACGACAGCACCCCTGCGTCAGGCTGGGAGACCTGTGGCACGAGGAAACCGGAAGCTTGGGGTTTTGCTGTCAAAATGCTAGCATGAATGTTATTAAAGTGGCGTGTGTTGTTGAAAGTCAGCGCATGAAAATAAATGTTGAGTTTCACGACACTTAACGACGATGTTATTTTAGTTATCTAGCTGTGTTTTAGAACTCATCATAAAAAGCGAAACATAAACAATTAGCTAAACCTGTTATTCTGAAGGTTGCTGCCGGACACAGAACGCTTTTATATCCGGGAGCTTCTCGACGGTCCCCTGTTGCACCTGGCGATGAGCATTTTTAACATTTTAATTAAATAACTTATTTAAACAACATTAGATAAAATAGGATATTTTAATCAAATACAAACGAATAAAAATTTAAATGAAATTAAATATTTAAACAAAATCAAATAAGTAAAATTAAAAATTAAATTAAAATAAAGAAAATATTTAAATGAATAAAATATTTTCTTTTTCTTTTTTTGGGCTATATATGAACAACTGCATGGGCACTGTTCTCTTAAAAGCAACTTCTTGTTTGTTTTAAATCCCTGCTGATGACAAACAAATGCAGTTCAATACAGAATAATCTTAGACTCACTGTTTCAGTAATTGAAATGTTCAGCATCACGCTGTTCCAATGAAACTCTATATTACAGCTCTCATAAAGGCAGGATTTATTGTGAAGCCTCTCTCCTGTGTCAGTTTGGCTGTGTAGACCTAATAAACTGCATTTTATAGCTTGTATTTCACATCAGGATGCTGGGCCTTTATCCTCTTTTATACAATACATGCTGCAAGAATGTTGCTCTCTTTGGCAAGCATTTGCACTACAAAGTGTAGAAAGCACTCCTATAGGCTTTTTTGTGGCATAATGCTTGTTCCACCATTCCTATTTACAGTCAGGGCTGATTTTCATGCCAATAGACTCAGCTTAAATTACAGCATTCGGGAACACCATCTGTTTACTTCTGTTAAGATCAATGTTATCAGCTTCCACTGTTTTTTGTGGTTTTTTTTACTTGCCAAACTGAAAACATAAGGTAGCAAAAAAAAAAAAAAAAAGTAAATATAAACCCAACCAAACATACAGATTTCTAACTGTAGTTATAGCTCACTTACATCACTCACTCCATATGACAAGATGGTAACTCACAGGCTGCTGAGAGTGAAAGCAGGGCAGAGACAGAGCAGGGGTTACCTAGCAACTAAATCAAAGAGTTTGCTTGGGGAGGGATACAGAAACTCCACCAGTAAAGAGGAGAAGAGGCGGATGGTCTACACAGCTCTAGTCTAAACAGCTGACTCAGAATTATGTGTGCATTGAAAAGTGTGTTACATTGTTAGCACAAAGGGAGGAGTTCTTCATGTTGCCTTGAGTAGTGTTGATTTACTGAAAACTGTGAAGAATAACATAGCTCCACCAGAGAAAATCATAGTGTTGTTGATAATCTTATTTTCCCACAAGCCCGCTTACCTAAATGACTGATTTCTCTCTTCTTAGTGGAGGTTTACTGTTTCTAATATGAGTTCACCAGTCCATTTTCAGCTATAATTACCCTGCCAGCTGATTGATTTTGTTTGACTGTAAATGTGCAAACTCTGCTTTCAGTCCCTAGTTTGCAGGATCAATCATTACAATAACCAAGCTAGGTACAACGGTGTCAAAGCTGTCCGCCTAAGAAGTCTAACAACAGGACTTCCGCTGTCTTGACAAGGTTTAGCAAGAAAAGAAAAAAAAAAAAAAAATTTCAGAAAAATGTGTCATCTCCTCACGTGTGATAGAAGCAGCAGATGTCAACCGAGGCTGCGGCTACAGATCAAATGTCCTCGCTAGCATCGATGCATGACCTGGATGTGAAGCTTCTCTCTTTCCTTTCCTCTGGGATTTGCATTGTCTGTGTGTGAGTGAAAGAGACCTGAGCTGTGCTGCAGGGATTAAGAAGATCAGAAAATGCGGGCGTCTGAATGTGAGAGTAAAGGAGGTTGCAAGAGCTTAAAAAAAAAGATTTTTTCTCAGCTTCGGGAACTTGCAACCTTCACACATTAAACCATGTATTATGTAAAACTATTGTAAATGTTATGATTTTCTGTATCTTGTCATATTCTCAGTCAGGCAACCTCATCACTCTGACATCCTGTCTGACCTCACTGATTCCAGATAACATATCTATGTAAACAAGGACATGCACTAGTTTAAGATACATGGAAACAATCAGTTATAATCAGAAATATGGCATGGGCATGAAGGGAAGAATGCAGCGCTCACATCCAAAAAGCAGGCAATGCCAAAGAGGTGGTAACAGCACACAGAAGTCTACTGAATGAAGTCAAACATGCAGATCAGTCACACCAACTTTTGAATTTACACATCAAAAATAGCAGAGCATCCAATGGCAGTAGGCTGTTTACAGCTTCTCCGAGTCATAATTATGCATAAACTCAGCAGTATGGCAGACAGAGCTCATGTATATGTCTGACACAGCAGCTGGACTGTGGCTGACTTTAACAGGCAGACAAATTATAATCTCCTCTCATCATTTCAAAGCATCTCCACTGTAAGAAACCCCTCCCACTGAAGCCCGAGCAAAGTATTTGACCTAATTTCTGGTGTGTTTTTCTCCTTAAATCTGCTGCTCTAATTAGGTCACAGCTCACTTTTTGGAGCACAAACATGTATTTCAACCACTGCAGGAGAAGAAGGTAAACAGTAGTTAAGCCTGACAAAATAAAGCTGAAATGTGAGAGATGAATCCAGGTAAAGAGAGAAGGGACTGCAGTGAGGGGGAGGAGGGAGGAGAATATTTGATGTCTGGATGGGAGGGTGTGGCATGAACCAAAATAAGCTCTGTATGAAAACAAATAGGTGGGTCTCAGTTAACAAGCTCTTTTTTCCTTTGTTTTTTCTTCCTATTTACTGGCTTCAGCGCCCCTCATCCCTCCCACTGGCCTTGATGCTGTCGGACTGCACAGAGCTTCATCTGTAATTTCCCTCACACACACCTGCAGCTGAGTTATGCTCATGTTAGCAAGCAGTAGTGGTGTTTCGTCTCATTGCTGAGTGCTGCTATGATGAATGATGCCACACTTCCTGACACACACAAGCTCAGGTCTTCAGCTACACTCCCAAAAAGCCAAGATGGCTTCAAAATATTTGTCTTTCTCAAAAAACATATAGCTGAGCTGTTTATATGATTTTCACACAAATGTTTACCACTGATTTCATGTGTGAGTTTTAAAATCTTCATTTGGTCAATCAAAATTGTAAATGTGCTACTTTCTGGTTCATAAAAAGTTTAAAAACTTCAGTGAATCGACTCTTTATCATAATAATGGTGTTTATTGAGTTTTTTTTTATTGCTTTGGTGTGATTTCACCAAGAGAATAACATGTGAACAAAGTAATAAAAGGGCAAATTTGCAGTATGTACAGTGTGAGTCTTCCAGTTTTTAACCATTAGTATAATGAACCATATACAAAGCCTTTTAGATGTTTTAGGTGCTGAAGTTAGAAAATGAACTTATATTCTTCCCTGACTTTTTAGCCCGCTTCTTAATTTTCGTAAAGCCACAAGTTTCTTATCCACACATACACATACACACACAGTCATATATGTATAAATATATATATATATTTTATATATATATATTATGGCCATCACATGAGCTATTCAACTGAATTGAAGCATACAGAAGTGAAGCTCCTTCGACTGAAAAAAGGCCAGAAGAAGAAAAGAGTATAAACTATATGAGTATGAAACTTCACAGTGTTGAGTGGGTATAACCACTTTTAGAGCAGAAGGATCTGCAGGAAAATGTGATCTGGTTGTATTAGTTCTTCTTGTTGACTGGTGTTGTTCTCTAAAATGCTCAATTTTTCAATTAAATTCTTTACACAGTCACAGTTTGGAGAAAATATTTTTTGTCACTGTCATATTTTACATCATAGAACAAGAAAGGAATAAAGAAAATAAATGTATGTCTATAACCTTTGTTATCCTTAACCACTGCTAGCAGGTAACCATTGTTACCCAACATAAAGAGATCATAGAAAAGAGATTTAGTCAAGGCTAGGACCTGTTGAATTTAGTAAAGAAGAAAATATGAAGCATGTGTAAAAGGAGGATTCATGCCATGAAATCAGAGGAGTGATTCACACAGAACGACGAGGAGTGAAAGTAGGAGAGAGATGAGAAAGTAGGTCAGTGAAAACAACGCAAAGACTGTATGGAAAGCAGATTCAATTTTTACTGTTTTGTTTTCCAAATGCAAAGCATCAACTTACAAACCATGCAAGGGTGTTAAAGATATACAGCTCCCCCAGGTTACCCCCCAAAACAAAGATAACAAGGAGGTGCAGATCATGGCATCACATCATTTGATCATTTTACTTAAACTGGTTTAACTGTCTCCTGAGACTGGAAGAGTGAAGCTCACCGGTGTTACACCAGCTGCTATCTGACCCACTTTAAATGGCAGACTGCAGGACTGTCTTGAGATGTATCGACTCATGCAAATCACACAGGAATTAATTATGTGTGTTTAAAAAACATACACAGATGTGACAATGCAGACAAACTATTTTGGTAACTTTTGTGATCATCCATTTTTCTCTTACTTGTAATTTCCACAAGCTGGCCATTTATGGCACTGGAAGCTGGATTTTGAGCGTCACTGCCTCAGGTTTAAACAAACAGAGCTAAAAATGAGGCAGAAACCGACTTTAGATTCCTTCAGAAGCTAATAAATCTCTCTATCTCAGACAAACCAAAACAACAATGAAGGTTTGGTAAAGGTTTAATGAGGGAAACACTCTTCTCCATCTCATTCTTTTTACGTTTCTTGCAACTCGTCTTTTTGCTCTGCTATTTTTCTCCTTCCTCAGTTAAAACCTTCAATAGCAATTATAATTCCCCTTCTCTCACCTGATAGCAGCTGGGATAGACTCCAGCCTCTATCTTCTGTGACCCTGAAATACAATAACGAGGTACAGAAAACTGATGGTCATTCTTCTTTCAGAGCATGCACTGCTAATCCCACCTCCTCCCCAACTTAACCTCCAGTTTGTCCTGAAAGAGTCTTAAAAATGCTTCCTCCACCAGCAGCACCTAGACTCCAGGCCTTTTAATATTTTTGGTCACATCTCAATTCAGCATGAGAGTCTAACCAACTAACTTTATTCAAATGATTGTACACTAATACATTTGCATCAACTCTTCATTTGCTCTCCTGACTGAATTAACTTTGGTCTCATTCTTCGTATTGTGAGATGTTCTTAGCTACGGAACTCTGTTTGTTTATTGGTGGAAAAGTGTTTCCCACCCCACAAACTACAACACAAACCCACATGCACGAACATGACAACGCACAATAATGAAGTTCAGATTACAACACACTCATGTGAAGTAACTACACTGCTTAGTCAGGATGCTTAATAACTGTGACATGTTTATCTATCAAATAAGTAAGGCAAAACGAGGCGTCCATTATCATAAATTAATGGAAGACGTGGAGGCGTGAACCATCCGACGTGATAGACACCATCTTTTTCAAGAGCTGCTGGGAGCATTGTTTCAGTGAGCTATGGATATGTTTAAAGAAAACTCTTGAAATAGGATGGAGATATAAAAGTAGCACCTCTGCTGGTTGCACCAAATGATGTGTTGACTGAGAAAAATGTCATTATTTGGTTTAAACTAGACCAGAATAAGACGCAAACCTCATTTTAAAATGAATATAAATGTATCGCAGTCATGGACCAATGTTACACATGAAAAACTCCATATGTTCCCTTTCATTTCATCTTAAAGGACCTTTCTGGCTAAATAAAGAGCCCCCATTCTTGACAACGTACATAAAATACATTTTATTAAGTCAGTGAAAAGTTGAGAAACTCAACTGTGTTTGAGTCACACAGAAGCAACAAAGTAGTACCGTTACATGCACAGTTAAGCTGAGCTGAGCTGTGGTTAGGCAGTTTTATTGGCCTCTTTCAGTAAACATGGACAGGAGGGTCATCTGGTTCATCAAAGTATGCCCAAAGCAGCAGAGCTGTGGACGGTGTAGCATTAAAGGCATTCTGCCTCTTTTAACTTTCTCTATGGGAGATCATTATCCATGCAGATTCAGCTGAATTCACTGCACATATGATGTCTTTATGTTACCTGGATTGGGATTTTGTTAGATGATGCTGCAGTTATAAAATATAGGTTTTTATTAGGAAAAAGCAGCTGTTGAGAAACGCTTTACAAGCTAAAGAGCTGCTACTAACTAAAACAAATGTAAAAATGTGGTGTTTGTTTAGCACCTTTAGGCCCATTTCAGTCAGTTATTTGTACTCCTTCATTATCTGTGTGTGTTAATCTAGTTTGATCGCTTTGGTGGGTTATTTACATGTATTTTAAAATCCCAGTTTTGATCTAAATAACACATTAATAAATTTGCTTAAAGTGACTGACATGAAAAAGGGTCATAAAAAAAACAAAAAGCAACTTCTTACTGAAAATCCTGGGAGCATTGATTTAACAGCAGGGTCAACTGAAACCGGGGTGATACATAAACACACACCCACATGCCATCATCAGCACACCACACATGGTTGGAGACACACATGCCAGAGTGTGAAGTCACTCTGCCCCCCCTCCCGCTTTCCAAAGTCTGTGCTGTGCTTTTCAAACATGACTACTCAGGCTCCCTCTAAAGAATGCTTATCTGCTTTAACAGTGCTGCATAATCCTGCCAATGACAGACGCTGTGGTGACTCACATTGAGTATCACTTCCCCTCACTCATCCATCTTTCATCATCAGGTGATCATACCATGCGCTCTTTGAAATTTAAAATGATTTGACATTTCATTGTGTGTTATTATTGCTTTGATCTTCTTGGCTACTGTTCCCATTTTATAACAGCTTTAGAAAGTTTTAGACTGCACACAAAGCGGTTTTACAGCCTTCAGTTTACCTTAACTTGTTCCACATTTATTTTAGGGGCTTATTCATAAACTATAATACCTATAATATTGCAGAAAAAAGTCAACACAGGATGTGAAATTCAGGTAACCACAAACAAAATCACCAAATCTGAAGTTGATTACATTAATGGTTGTCAAGGGCACTAAAACAAGCACACATGTAAAAAGAGACTGCATAATTTATAAATTGATTAATTAGTTTTGTTAAAATGAACAACTAAATCCCCTAAACTCAAGTCATTACAACACCACATGCAATATATTTTAATCAGTACATAAGAAGTTATAAATGACAATTAGCAGTTAATGAGACGGACGTTTCAACAGAAAAAGGTCAATTTCATCAAAGCTCTTGTGGAACATTTCAAGTGTAGGATGTGATGAGAGATGGATCAGATTTGTCAGTGGCCTGTAACAACTACAAAATCAGTGAGATAACCCCCAAAATGCTGTGCATTGAATATAAATTTGAACTAAGTCTCCCAAAAGAGCTGAAAACTGTGATGTCTTTGCTATCCTGAAAATTTAGCCTGCAAGCTAATGATGAATATGAGTAATAAGCATGCATAGTTTCTTTCAGTAATTCCTCTCACAAATATTCAACGCTCTGAATATTTGCAAAAACTATATTAATCATTTTAATTTCTTTTACATGGTGAAAAAAATGCTCTTGTTTTATTTTCTGGTCCTGATCATGAGAAACAGGCTGCAGTGCATCAGTAATGCATCAGATCTGAGGTTTCAGAGTTCTGTCTGCATCCACCTGTACAGACAGAGAAAGAAGATCTGCTTTGTCTGACCCTCAAATATACCTGCACGCCCTGTCGCAGGACAGCTTAAACATAACTGTGACACCTTAGATTAGAACGCCATCTTATCCTGATAATCCTCTCTGTGGTTCAGTGATGTGGATTATAAACAGCAGCCATGACAAACACCTGCAGACTGGGTCAAGAAAAGAGACAGAGGTTAATACGTCAATTCAGTGCACAACAGAAATACTTAGGAATTCATGAATGTCTGAATTAAAAACATGAAAGTGGTAAAAAAGATGGTTGTAATTTAGGCCTGTAAATTAAAAAATATTTCTCATCTCAGACATCTGCAGGAGACATGTTTTGGTTTTATGGTTGTCTCCTCTTTGTCCTGACAATTAGGGCTCCCGGCACTTGTTTGCTGGGTCTTCTGGGGGTTATGTATCTCCGGCCTGCTTTATATTGTCCTGCTGGGTTGAGATACAAAACCAGTGTGCTGGCTTAGCATCTAACTGATGCTGATTCACTGACCAATCGCTAGGAAAACAAAGCAGACAAAAGAATCACAATAATGGCGAGCCATAGAGAATGCAAGAACAAGGGTTGCAGAGCACACATGTACACACTTATAGTATGTGTGCAAATGCAAAGATATGTTCACATCCACATGGAAGTACACATGTACATGTGAATGCGAACAAAAGTTGCACTGCTTGGGCTCAGCAACATGAGCCACAGTTGTGCAAACATGGCTCTTTCTCTGCCAAAGTGACTGTGCAGGCCCCACGGCGCTTAGTGAATGGCTGCAACCAATAGGATGACTCCATAGGATGGTAAGATGAATGTGTTTGTGTGTGCTTGAAACTCCTTTGAAGTGGGGCTCAGTGAAAGCAGAGATCCAGCATTCTTTTCCACAACAACCGCACTTCCTCACTTCTGCAGTAATTGCCCCCCTCGTGCCTATTTCTCTGCCTTCAAAATCTTTGATTTTTTTTCCCACCCTTTTGGCATGCTTCTTTTCCTGCTTAAGTATTTAGTAACCTCCTGTTTCTCTGTACATTTTACTGTTTTCCTAATTCATGCCATGAGCATTACAGTCATACTTTAGCAATGGTTCTCATTCCCTAAAGGTGCTCATGGTAAATGGTAAATGGTCTGTACTTCCTCATTTGGTAAAATTTGGGTAAAAGCACTGTACATATAAGTCACATTCACCAATTGTCATGCAAGGCGCTGAACTACGACCCATCAGGAGCTATTAGGGGTTTAGTATCTTGCTCAGGGACACTTCAACATGAGCAACTCTTGGGCTACTGGATAACCACTCTACCCACTCTACCCACTAAAAGTGACACATGCAATAATATAATATAATATAATATAATATAATATAATATAATATAATATAATATAATATAATATAATATAATATAATATAATATAATATAATATAATATTCAGAATTGGACATGTATGTATTAATTACAAAGTTCCTGCTGAGAGTGGGTTGTTTAAAGCTGGTTTGAGAGTATTTCAAGGTGGAATTTAATGTCTTCAAAAGCTGAGTTACAATAACACAAGTGGACAGCTAAAGGTACATGATAGCTTAGTGGTAACAATTCTACCACAGACAGAATTAATGTATGGATCGCTTTCCTTGATGTGCAAACATCACAACCCTGTTTTCCCTCTTGTTTATTTCCATCCCTCTGAGACCTTTTTGAGAAACAGTGTCTGATTGAGCTTTTTAATGCTGAATAAAAGATCTTTCATTACTTGATCGTCCTGCATCATTTGAATAATTCTATGTGAGGAATTCCGTGCACATGTAAAAGCAAACACACACAAACACACACACATAGCCAAAAAAGCTAAGTAAAGTCAGAAGTAATATCATTACCTTGCAGAGGTGTTCTTTAATCCCAATGTGCATGTTTTCAAACTCCTGCACATCATGAGTCAAATACACAAACAAGCAGGATGCTAAACAGAATTATCACCGTGGGCTAAAGTGCATAAACGAGCTTTTCTTTTTTCAAGTAAATCAAGTATTATGTGTGTGAGAGTGTATATTTTGTGTAAATATGCAGGAAATGTCTTCTTCCTGTTGACTAATGCCTGCCACAAAATGGTCAAAAACTGAAGAAAGCAGGGCCAGTGTCAACACATGGACACTCACACACACTGCTGTCGTAGCACACACACACTCATTGCTGCACAGCTTCAAACACAGTCACGTTTCAGTAACTTGGTCTGAGTGTGTTTGCAGTTGAGTGAATGAGTCTCTGTGCAGCCGTCTGCTGCTTGCAGGTGATGCCAACCTCAAAGCAGGAAAACTGGGTCAGCACTTGGCAGGCCAAAGACACACACACACACACACACAATCACACACACATACACACACACACCTACGCATACACACACACACATGCAGAGATCCTTTGCTGTTGTTTCTTTCCTCATTTTCTCCCACTCAAACATAGACCCGACTAACCTCAAACTCAACACCAACAAAGTTGGGGACCAACTATGTTCCAATTTTGGAAAATTATTAAAGCCAGAATTGGAAAATACCAGGGCACATATGTTATGTTCAGGAACCAGTCAGTAAAGGTTACGATTGTACTGGGAGGAGTCCATTTGGAATTCTGTAATTTTGTGTTTAAGGCAGGATGTTCATGGACCATTAGCAGGTTCACACACCTAAAAAAACAACAAGAGTACAAGCCCTTCTTTTATCCCCATAACCTTAAAATGAATGATGGAGAATGCAGGATTTTTTTTAACCGGTAGAGGGAACAGAAACAGAAAAAACATTTATTCTTCACATCTTCACATCATGATGTATTATTTCATTAAACTAACCTTGAGTAGATTACATTCAGCATTATTCTCACTGCAAAAGCAAAGGTCCTGAACTGAACGTCTGAGAAGAGATGCAAAAAGCTGGAAAGTGTGGAGTCATATCACAAAGATAAACCAAAAAAACCAAGAGAAAAGGCAGGAGTTCAAGCAAAATCATCACCAATCATTAACATCGATAGTATCTTTTATGGGAAGATGAAGGATCAAGATTTATACCTTTTGGAAATACAGTCACCCACTACAAAAAAAAAAAAAAGGTAATAAAGCAGGATTTTTTGTTTATTTTCAAGTGCTGCTCAAAGTTTAGTCCTTGATATTCAAAAGAAGAACAAAAGTGTATTTAACAAACATTAATGTTAGGAAGCACTAGCTCCCTCCTGAGCTTTATGTTACCTCCTGTGTAGGAATATGAATTATGGGCACCCACCATCCATCTTTAGTTTTCTAATTCTATTATTGTCAATCATTCACTTTCAAAATGTTTCTTCTGAGGAAAGATTTTGATCATTGGTCAAGGAGGAGCTCCTACAACGGAGCTCTCTTGTAGGGTGTGTGGGTGCATTCTCGGTCTTGGTTGAATAATCGAGTGGATGTGATTAGAGGTAGAAAGGTGAACACTGAGGATCGTACAAATAAATAGTTTGTTTTTTATGATAATGTTTGAATTGTTAATTCGTGACCTGTGTAATTGAGTAAGAGAATGTTTCAATATAACCATGTTCTATTAATGATTTTGCTGATTTATTTTTTCTAGTGTTTTTCTAGTCTGCTGTGACAGGCCAATACCACAGGGCAAATACAGGAGGTGCTGCCAAGCAGAACGGTTGGTCTGCACAGAGCTGAATGTCACAATAAAAGGAAAACTGCTTTTCTATGACTCCAAACTTGTAATTGATCTTATTCTTCATTTGCTCACACGTTGTCTTGCCACAGTTAATGTTCAGAAATGATTTTTTTCTCTCTGCATTGAATTATTGTTAGCATGGTGTTGTCCTCTGTCAAATAAAAGGGAAAATAGGTTATGATAGAAGTTTCACATTTCTCCTCTGTTTTATTGAAATTTACCCAGGCATAGTAACAAACAAAAAAATCTTTGACACTGGGAATACATTCTCTGAAGCCCCTATGTTCCTAGACACCAAGAACATAAATATAAACCTATTTATTGTGGCATAATTCTTTATTTAATTTGGGTATGTTATTTCAGGTGGTTTTTCTGAAAATTATGGCCAGGGCTTGAGTATGGGGGTAATATACAGTTTGGTTTAATTTTAAACATCTGCACATTCATGTTATCCTGCTTTACATGTTGCTTCCTGTATGATTGTGGCTGAAAAATAAATTAAAATTGAGGTTGTGAAGAAATGGATATATGGATTTGAAATGTTATACTGAATCAGTATGTGTTATTAAAGCTGACTGAGTATGGATTTGAGTTTGAAGTTTGAATGAAGGCTAGCCTCCCACTCTGCGTATCAACATTTAGACCAAAACTGTTTGCAACGCCATCAAAGACACAGTGGCATCATATGTAGACCGGAGTAAATGCATTGTAGAATCTGAGGAGATGCAAATGATGGCTGGTTTGACTGAGTGTCCCAGTCTGTGGTTTAATATGTGCTTATACTCCTCAGTGACCTCATCATGATGTCACCACCAGGTTAGCTAAAACTCCTGTGAGAGTTCCATTTAAAATTCCTAACCACTGATTAACATACAAGATAGCTTCAATCTAAATTGAAGGATTTTCATTTTACTTCAGGGTCCTAAAGAGCATGATGACAAAGTCTTTGAAGAGACTAATTATTTAACATGAAATAGCTGCAGGGCTGCATGGGGGTGTGGTGGTTAGCACCGCAGCCTCACATCCTGACTTGTATCATCAGCTCAGGCTGGTGGTGGTAGTGTAATGGTGTGGGGATATTTTCTTGGCACACTTTAACACCACAGCTTTGCAGCAAGAAGGTCACTGGTTCGAGTCTCGGCTGGGGGGAGGTGCAAACAGGGGGCTTTCTGCGTGGAGTTTGCATGTTCTCCCCGTGTATGTGTGGGTTCTCTCCGGGTTCTCCGGCTTCCTCCCACCATCCAAAGACATGCACGTCAGGTTAATTGGTCACTCTAAATTCTCCCTAGGATCGAGTGTGAGCGTGAGTGGTTGTTTGTCTCTCTGTGTTTGCCCTGCGATGGACTGGGGTCCTGTCTCAGGTGTACCCTGCCTCTCACCTGCTAATTGCTTTGATAGGCTCCAGCTTCTCGGCGACCCTTAATTGGAAAAATTGGTGTAGAAAATGGTTGGATGGATAAAACCTCTTCATGTTGTGGACTGTTAGAGCTTTCAGTGAAGTATGTAATTTAAAATGAAATCCTCACAGTGTCAACATTCATGTTGTTTTCCCCTGAGGTAAACTCTAAAAAGACTTCCTCAAATGTCTTCCTCAAAATTCACAATGAACGTCATAGAAAATCAAAATTTTCTGGAACTTTGTTCAACAGTACTTGACATGTTAGAGTTTGTGTTAAAGAGGGGAGAAAAGCTTATTATTCATAAGTGAAATTTATTGTTTATTTATGCGTCAGTTAACATCATGTGACTTCAGCCAGAACAGCTCTTCTTCAACTCAAGCTTTAACTTTGTGGAAATTACAGCCAGAAAACAAACCAGTGTGGAAGGTGGTGACTTTTATTCCATTTTCCCAGAAGATGACGTTGAAGAAACCCCGTTCTCAGGTGATTGTGGTGAAGTTGCCTGGTGTGTGGATGGTGGAGAAACCACTGAGGAAACACAGAGGACAGTGTGTATCCTGATCATGTCATTGTGAACGTTTACAAACTCTCTTCCTGTTATGTACACTGAAATAGCCAGTCACGCTTATTTGTTTGTTGAACAACGAATGCATTTGCGTCAGTAGGAGACCTAAAATGACCACCGTCCAGCTTGTGTTATGCCTTCATAAAGTTTGCAGACTTAGAACACAAATGAATGAAATTCAAGTAGGGTAGATTCAGTCGATGACCCGGGTTGTTCACAAGGAAAATGCCTAAAAACACAGGTAATAAATCTTAAAAATATTGAGTTGTAACCTGTCAGATTCGTGCTCTATTACACTAAACTGTTCTTTTGTATTGTCTTCTCTGAAACTGCAGCCACTTGACTGTGAAATGAAGTTAGTAAAATGACTGCTCAGCAAAGATGTGACTATTAGGAGCAGTTTGTCTCAAGCAAACCTTGGCAGACAGTCAACATCTGTTGCCATTACAAGGACCTGAAGAATTTCAACAGCCTGTAAGCGGGTCCATCAGTAAATATACTACTACAGCACAATAAAGAAATGCTGAAAGATTGAAGCTCATTAGTTGTTGATTCTTATTCCTCATGTAAACCATTACTGAAGAAGTTCTGTAATAAATAACTTTACCCATTAGTAGCCCCAGTAACTTTCTCCTGGGTTATAAGTTAGTAAAGGTCCTAACGTTGTTTAGCTGTTTAGAGCAATGGTGTTTTATCCAGGAGGGTGATGTCGCAACAGTAAGCATGCGTTCTCTGTGACGGCAGCACCCCTGAGGTAATATTTATCCTGGTTATTTGTGTGGGACGATGGTTGAATCAAACATTCCTCACAGTGATGTGAAGCAGGGCCTTCACCGGTGATGCAGTGTGTGAGTGTGTTGGTGGGTTAGGATGGCTCAAGGAAACTATCTCCTGTTAGATCTTGTTTCAGTTCCATGGAAGCTGTAAAGAAAGACTTACCATCAGGGCTCGGCTTGGTTGAGTCATGTGGAAATAATTAATGAGCGTCACCCCTTTGTGTTACTCTTTCCTGGAGATTCTCAGCCGACCATTTTCACAGAAGTTAAGTCACAATGCTGAAATTAAGGCTGTGCACAGCAATCCTTGTGTTACAAGAGCAAAGGTCTCATTTTGAGAAGCCGTACTTCATCTATGCTACAGTCACATATGGCACAAAACAAAAACGTAATGCAAGCTTTCTCAAATTTGAGCGTTCTGTTATTTTTTTCTATTAATAATTAGTTATTTTGCTTAAATATCTTACTATTTGAAATGACTGCATCTTTCCAGATAGTTTTAATCTTACTTTAAATATAATATCTAAACTTAGGAATTTCAAGAAAAATTGGTTCCTTCTATACAATATCTGCTTTGCTGTAGAAACAGCAGCCGCACTGGTAACGACTGGATTTACAGAATTTCAGAATCTGTTAACTTCTAAAGAAAAACAAAACCATAATCTAAAAATACAAACACGTTGTGTTTCATGTGCATCCCAGAAATGGCTCAGGAGGCCTCTAGAAATATGTGCCATTATACACTCATTGACCCCTTTATTAGGTACATCTGTTCAGTTGAAGATTGGAAAACATTGCCTGGTTTGATGTCTCTGCATTTCAGCTGCAACATTCAGACTTTAGGGTCAGAATTTGAAGTATAGATCCATCCTGACTTGTATGATTAGTTAAGGCTGGTGGTGGTAGTGTAATGGTGTGGGGATATTTTCTTGGCACACTTTAGGCCCATTGGTACCAACTGAACTTAATTTAAACACCACAGCCTACCTGAGTATAGTTGCTGACCATGTCCATCCTTTTTGTGATATGGTGGAATGGGAGATTCTTATTATGGACATGTCGCAGTCAAATCTGCAGCAGCTGTGTGATGATATCATGTCAATATGGAGCAAAATCTCTGAGGAATGTTTCCAACACCTTCTTGAATCTATGCCATGAAGAATTAAGGCAGTTCTGAAGGTAAGCAAAAAGGGTCCAACCTGATACTAGCAAGATGACAAAATCAACCAAGTCAGTTTTTGCATGGACAGCAAAGAGTGTTAGGAGTTAAACAAAAAAACAACAACAAAAAAACACAACAACAGAAAAGACAAAACAAGAAAACTGCAAGAATTTTAAAATGATAAAAAGTCAGTGAATAATTCAATACTGCAAAAATACAACTGATTAGTTAAACTGAATGTGTATAACCCGGCAGACAAAAAGTTGCACCATAAAAATCCACAGAGTACAGAGGACGAAATAAAAACGTGCTGTTGCTAGGAGTCTAGCAAGCAGCTGACCTATCAAAATGTGCTAACTTGGCTCATGGCCAAAAACTAGCCAACTCACTTCGCTAAAATGTCACCAATTAGTCACATCAGTTTGAATATTAAGGGACTAAATTCCGACGGAAGACGTGTAAATCACGATGTTTATATCCATATTATGCAATATATGTGGCATGTGTCTGAGGTCCTACTCAGCAGGACTAGAGATGTGGGGCAGGTCAAAGAGTTGACACTGAAAAGTACAGGAAGCTGACTCTATGGACAATGCCACATGTCTAATGGTGCATTCAGATGGAACAAGAAAGTTGGAAGTTGCACATAACTAAATATTTACCATTGCAACAAAAAATCTGGTACTGTATAGCATGGACATTTCTGTGTGTGCGGTAATGTGTCCACCTGCTACTTCCTGCAGAGAGGTGAAACTGGAGATACAGGCTGTGATTTTACTGTTCCCAGTGGTTTTGCTGCTGTGCTGCTGCTCTAAAATTTAATGTTTTCAGAGAATTTTCTTTCAGATCCTTTTTCAAATACTGACAAAAACTTGTAACTATACTTATGTTGTAAATTAAAAAACTATCACTGTAATATTTGCACATAATGCAAGCAAAGGGACATTTTACTCTGCTGTCATCCCACAATCGGTCCTTCTGATCATAATAAGAAAGGTTACATGCAGTTAATGGCTACAAAAGCACCGGGATACACAGAATCATTAATAGATGCATAAAGGTGACCAGTGCTGGCAGCTACCGTGTTGTAAATACTCTTAATAAAACAATTATGCCACCAACTGTCAGCCCATGTATTATGTTAAAAAAGTATCTACCATTCATTGTGTGTTTGCAAATAAATGCAGTACTGTAAAGGCTAAGAAATGCACGATGATACGAGGCTGTTGTGCTCTGACTGAGCTTATCTTTGCTATGATGTTTAGTTACTTTGGTTTCACTTGGACAAAGAGCTGCTGTGGCTCCAGACTGTCACGTAGATGACTCTGCTTGGCCCTTACTGGCCCTCATCCAGCAGCTCATATGACTTAAGGGTATGCATGTTTGTGTGTGTTATCGTATCAAAAGTGTCATTCAGGAGCGAAACACAACACCTTGCGTGTCAGTGAATGTGGGGAATGACAACATGGCATGAGAACAGCAAATTAACGCACAAAGACCAGGTTACAAATTACTTTCTCAGAGGCCCTGTAGTAAGTTGGTCCTGCGCTGTGACAATGACTTTAAACACACAAACCAGTCATACAGCTTCCATAGAGGACCTGGGGTGAGGAGTACATTTGCAGAGGCACATCAATATCACACAGGTGAAGATGCTGTGTGAAGAGGTGAGGGTGTGGATTTGTGAATTTAATGATGAGTCACTTTGCAGGTCAAACTATGCTTGAAAGTTATCAGTTTCAACCCATATGGAAAATGTGGCAAGAGGTGCTGTTAAAGCAGAAATCCTCACACCTGAGTCATCAAAACAAACATGTGTTTATGGATAAATGTCTTATGTAACATATTACATCTTAATTGATAATTTTTCTTGACAGAATATTTTTCTTGAAGCCTACAGATCATATTAGGTGTATTTAACCCATGATTGCACTAAGAAAAAAAGCAAAAGAAAATGATAAAAATCTATGTTTTTTTCAACAAATGGTTGAGATAACAGTTGATATGTAACAACAGTTAAATGGTCAAAACTTAAAGCAGTAATGGGATAACACACAATTACTTTTGAGACAACATGCCCAAACCAAGTGGTAGAGATGACACAGGCATGTTTATTTACCCAAATTATAAATAATATTCATTGTAGTCATTGAAAAATTACTTCTTCCAAAAGGTAGAGCAGGCAGATAAAGGGTTAAGGCTACAGTGACTTCTCAGTACCAAAAAAATGTATGACAGTATAGTTTTCATTTAGAAAACACATTGAGAACTTTAACACCAATGATTTACAGCACAATTACATAAGAGAGAGAGAGATTGACAACACTTAAGAGTGGGGCCAGGTGGGTTGCCTGGTAGGGCACAGGCCTCCCCTAAAATCTGACCATGCCCCCCAGGTGACACCCCAAGCATAGACAATCCAATTCCAGCAAATATTTAGTGTAAACTGTCCTTTACTTAAACCTCAGATGCCCAGATGCTAATAAATGCAGAATGTACTTCTATGCATGTTTACATCAACACATCCATGTTCTTGATCATAATGCAGCATATTTTACAGCATCATCTCACCAACTGCCTTTGTGGGGGATATTTAGCTGTTTACATTTTATCAAGAAGATGAAAAGTAAAAAAAAAAAGCACCAGATGTGATGACTGTGCAAAGAACAGCCAAGAATGATGAAAAGCTTAGTGATAAAACTTAATTTGGGTCAAAGTTTTTCTTGTTTTCAATGAAGTATAACTCTTCATGCAACAGCGATTAATGCTACCCTTTACCCAGTCTGTGCCCCTGACTGACCTCCCACATTCAAAAATTTTCTAGACATGGCCCTGGGGTTTGAGGGTGATATTAAGACAGGCTTCAATACTTTGTGCTGATCCTGCTCTGTTAAAGGTCTTTATAATAAATCACTGTCCATGTAAAAATGTAGACACAAATAAAAGAGTTTACTGACTCCCTGATCTGCTGAGAACTCATTCTCTGTTGTGGTTTGTTGTGTATTGTCAGCTGGTGATAAAGACACACAAAGTCAGACTTCTTTCACTTACAGAGCTCGTCATGGACAGGCAGCAGGTTATATAAGAGAGCTTCTGAAGCCATATCTCCCTGGCAGGTCTCTGAGGTCTTGTGACCAGAGCCTGCTGATGGTGGCCCATACAAAGCTGAAAAGAAAAGGAGACAGAGCTTTCTGTTCAGTGGCCCAGACTCTGGAACTTTCTTCCTTTGGACTTCAGATCGGTGGACTCTATGGTTGCTTTTAAAAGCCATTTAAAAACACATCTTTTGAAATAAGCTTTTTATTAGTTTCTCTGGTTTTTGTGCATTGTTGGCTCTTGTGAAGCACTTTGTGATTTTATATCTTGAAAGGTGCTATATAAATAAAGGTTTACTTACTTTACTTCATCCTGTAATCTGGTTAAGAATTAAAATAACAGAGATCCTAAGAGAGTTGTGCAAACTTTCACTCCTTTTTATAAGAACCAGCCACAGTTTGTTTGCAGTAAGTTGGCAAAAGCAATTTGACAGACTGAATTTTTCTGAACAGAGAGGGCCTAAATTGACCTCAGAAAATATGTTTTTTTTTTTTTTTTTACTTTATAACACTTTATTTTACCTTGTAATGTTTGTTGTTTAGTTTGAAACAGAGGCTGTAGTGACTACATCTAATGAGTGACGAACTTTAACTCTGCTGGTGACTGGAAAGCGCAGCTATATAATTTAAGATGGTAAAATGGATTTCTGCCCAGATGCTTCTCTGGCAGCGTCTCTCTAAAACACTGAATTTGTTGATGTTTCAGAGACACAGACTGAACCCTGCTCAGAGTTCATAATCTCATGTGTGAGTTTAGTGGAAAGAACTGTTCTCCACTTATTTATGTGAGAGGAATGAAGTGTTTATGGGTGAATAAATGCTGATGCAGGCTGGATGGTTGGCCCAGGCCAGTGTGTTAGCCAGTTTAGTCACAGCAGGTAAGTGGGTCAATAACTCAAAATCCCTTGTGTCCTGCTTTAAACCTCTCCTCAGTCTGAGATTGTGGATCTGCTAGACAGGAAGAGGACCAGAGACAGGCAAAGAAACAAATAAACCTTTGTCCTGTTTTTTTTTTTTTTTTGGCTTATTTCGTTCTGTTTTATTTAGCTGGCTTTTCCCTTTTCCTCAACACAGTTCAGGCGATGATTTCTGTGTGTTAAGATATGAAATGTGTGTAGTGTGTTAAAATCCACTGCTTGTTTGTGAATATTTTTGTTCTTTGTCCTTGTACAGGGTGAAGGTGAAAGAGAAAGAAAAAAACTGGTTATTGCTTCATGTTAAAGTCTTATGCTGACATCTTTACCAACAAATAAAAAGGAAACCAATTCCCACTGCACCAAAGAGCCGATACTCTGTATGCTGCATAAGTTGGGTGTAAGATATTTAATTTAAAAAAGTGCTGTATATGTGTGTGTATGTTTATGGGAAACAGATTGTAAAGCACTTTGTAGAACTTGAATAAGGTTGTAGAAATACACACTCCAGGCAGCTAACGCTTAAATTTCCTGCCATTTTTACTCTTTTCTGACTCTGAGATTCACACCATTGTGAAAGAATCACAAATGAGTTCCATGCAGACGTCGCAATACGATCCACAGTGGAACTGATCATAATCAGGATACAGATATACAGAGAGAGGCCTTCAACGAAGAGCTTAAAGCACTTGGATTGAAAGAGAAAGGTATTTAATGCTGAACATGATGCCATCGTTAAAGACAGGATGACTTTCTAGATGAGGGTAAGAGATTGCAACGATGAGGGAGACCTACATTCAGGAAAAGACGGGCATTTAGAGACTGAAAAAGCTTCAGAAAAAAACACAATCAGGATAATAAAGAGGATACAAAAGAATCAGTGAAAGTGAAACTAACACCTTTGCTAACTCAAACACCTGCAAATGAATCACTTTTCCTTTGAGTCTTCCTCCAGTTTCAGAAACAGGGATCGGTCCACTTGGATCATCCGTGTTCAGATATCGGAGTCTTAAATCTTTTGAATGAATCGTTGCAATAATTCAATTAAAGATGCACAGAAACATAATGGAACTTAAATTACTGAAAAAACTCAAGATCTAACGAGGTTGCAGCTGTGAACTCCGTCCCATTAATGGAAGAAACTTAAGGTGGTGCATGGTTCATGGGGTGCATTTGTAAAAGTGCGCACATGCCTGCAGGGGAGTTTCCTGTTTACTTTTCTTGCTGCTTGATCAAATAAAGCCATTTGTTTTATGTCTCAAGTTTTTTTTTCAGCCTATCAGACAGGTTTTACCATAACAATAACAATGATTTATTCATCTGAAGAGACTTTTATTTGTCTTGATTTTCTTCTTTCAGTTTATCAAAATGCAAAAATAGTGTTGTTTAAACCTGATAATAAAGAAGCACCAGAGTTTTTATTTTCATTTAATCCATGTTAAGTGTGTAAAAGTGGTGTATTCTGTTGCTGCTTTCCAGCAGCTCTTAAAGGTCAGGTTATTTCTTTGTTTCTTTGTCAACTACAGGGAGCTTTCAAAGTCTCTCTTTCCAAAACAAATGCCAGCAGGTCTGATATTTTTTCAACACTGTACTTCCTGTGTTTCTATGATCCATTTTTCCTTTGACCTCTGGTTACAGGGGCTGGAAAGAGGAAAAGGAACAACAAAAAATGTTTATTATGCCATCATCTGTCATCTTAAGTTTAACATTTTAAGTGTGTGTGTGTCTGAGATTAAAAACTGAAATCTTAAATTGGTCCAAATCAACAAAAACAGCATCAACAGCAGTGTGCTAAAAGATATTGGTCATGAAAATCCATGTATCTTAATCCACTTCATGATGGGAAAGGTTCAGGGTTATTTTACTTGCAGAAGCACTGTCCCCTATGTGTCGGCCCTGTGATGGACTGGTGACCTGTCCAGGGTGTACCCTGCCTCTCACCTGTTAATGCTGGGATAGGCTCCAGCAACCTGTACTGGACCAAGTGGTATATATACACAGAGAGACTTCAGATATTTGGACGGTAAAGCCTGAATAGATCCGGAAGTCATGGCAGAGACCCGTAGCTGTTACCTCATACCGTGTATACATGTGTGAGAGAGCAGAGTGACTTTCTGTGCTGCTCATAGAGACTTGTCTTAATGCTGCTCTTGGTCCGTTTCAGCTTCTTGGTTCACTTTCATAGCTCATCATGTTTGTGCTTGATCAGTGGAGTTAAAGTCTTCTCACTTACTCCTCTGAGCCCATTTATAGCAAGAAAACACCCCTCAGGACAAAAAAAAAAAAAAAAAAAAAAAAAAAAAAAACTCCACCGAAAAGTGCTGCAACACACTCACACGGGCTCCCTCTTGTGGCCATTTAGTATCATTACCCAAACAATACCATAAACCAACTTTATTTACACGCTTTAAAATAGCCACAGCTGAAACAAAGTGCTCATGATAAATACAAATAAAAACATGAGACATAAGAGCAGTCAAACCCAACAGAACAAAACACAGTTAAAACAAATAAATAAAATAAAAAAAAACCTAAGTCTCACTTGGGTTGAAAGCAAAAGAATGAAAATAATACTAAATTGTGGACTACAGGCTTGTTTTGTCTGCGTGAAGATGCTAAAATCACCCATCGTATCCACACACAAAAACAAGAACTTAAAAATTTTTGGATCTGTTCACTGTTAACAGAGAAAACTAGATTTAGGGTTGAATGAAAAGCTGAGAATTGATGTGCCCTGTGGCTAAAACTGGCCCACCAGAGGGTCCAATCTGGCCCATGGGATGGATTTGTTAAATGTGAAAGTGACAAAGAAAACATGAACTGCAATTGTTTTAATAAAAGTAACTAAAATTCCTAATTTATCCATGTGAGGTTTAATTTCCCATTTAAATATAAAACATCTCAAGGCAGGAAAATAACATCTTGTATCTTTTATTACTTTCTGACTTATAGCTGACTTATGGTTCAGGTGGTCAGGATTACTACACACATGTGGAAATATACAGCTATGTAGTTTAAAATAACTTCTAGATCTTGAAAATGTACAGTAATCACGTGAAATTCTGTATTCTTCACTTTCAGATGCTTGTGACTGTTTTGTAATTTCGTAGATTGTGATTTGTAAACTGTAATATGTGTGTAAATATGCTGAATCAATAAAATACGTAAATAAATAAAACAGAATGAAAGGCAACAGTAACTTAAAGAACCACTGGTTACAATAGGACTGATCACGAATGACGTCAAAATGCTATTTTTAGAACAGCGTACTGCGCAGGCGCCGCCGCCATATTGGATTCGGACAAACAACCTGTAGAGCGTGTATACTGTGTTTGTACGAGCAAAGTTGCATTCCGAATAGCCGAATATTTCTTTAACAAAACCATTATGGTAACAACTAAACACTGCTGCTTCGGTGTCTGCCGAAGTGACTCGCAATATAGTGACCGTGAACATATGAAGGGAGTGTTTTTCATTCCATTTCCAAAGCCCGGAAGAGAACCAGAGAAATGCCAACGTTGGGTACGAGCTTGTAAACGGGAGGGATTCACTGAGAAAAATGTGACAAAGGATACATACATTTGCTCTCTGCATTTCCTCGGTGGAAAAGGGCCAACAATTGATGATCCAGACCCAATACCAGCAACAACATCTGGACAGGTAGGTTCTTTGCCTTTTCCGCGGCAGAATGGTCATTCATACAGTTCATGATATCCTTTTTCCGTAGCTGGTTGTCCAGACAATTGCCTCTACGCACAGCTCCACTCTTTACTGAACTTAAGGCAACTTCTTGTCTTTCATTACTGGACGAACTATTATAACTATTATTAATTATAATGTCTCGGATTCAGATGAATTTGAGACATTAGTGAGATCCCACCTGTTAATCCCACTTCTCAAGTATTGCTCAAGTAGTTATCTCAACTCAACCTCCTTTGTCTCAATGATGTCTTTTCCCCTTTTTTGCTTACCTCTTGCTTCTATGGTAACCTTAGGAGAAGTAATTCAGCAACAAATGATCACAGAATGATACGAGTATGAGAAGCTCAAACTAGTCTCATGAGACAAGAATGAACAACAGATGATAAACTCTGCTTTACTGTGGGCAGTTGTCATGGAATCCAGTAGCTGAACACTCCACATTTTGTAACACAGGCTTTTTAGACCTTACCTCTCAAAGCCACCAAAGTATTAAGACTAATGGGCCACTATTTATTTTTCTTTGACCTGCCTGTCAGCTGGGTGTCAATAAAACAGGCCAAGCTTGCTCAGCCAATGTTCTATTGTCATGTTTTGTTTTGTGATTGTGTTTATAAACCAAATGAGGTATTATCTTATAAAACTCATTTTCTGTTTCTAGGTGGAGAAAATAGCCCGCAAAAGGAAAGCTCCTACCCAAAGAAATGAGGCTGTTTCTGAAGCAAAGAGAAAGAGGAAAAGATTGACCCACAACAACACTCCATCGTCCATTAATTGTAATAGAAATGAAGTTCAAATAAAAACATTTCAGATGCATTTGTTTTTTTTATTGTGACTGATAATGTTCACTGTGATCTTGGTTGAAGATCCTCATTTGCTGGACTTGACCCTCGCTGTAATGCAGCTTTGATGTTATACCATGCACCACCGTCTACAGCTGGATCAATTGGTAATTTTTGATCCACAGCATGCTGGCATCTGTACAAACACAATGCATGGAGTAATGTATTTATCTAATAATCAAACAGAACAATGTCTCTGAAAATAAATATATCTTGCCTTTGTATTTATAATTCATAAAGGAGCTATACCTGATATTATTTTAATATGTCTAAGAAGAATGGTTTTTACATAGTATATTATGTGGTATAAGGGGTAAGTCCATAAAACCGAATGACTCATTGATTGCTAGGGATGTAAGGAAACAATCGAAAATTGATTTAAAATCAATTCAAACTGGTTTAAATGGAAATCGATGTAGAAAAAAGGAAAATTGATTTGCATGTAATGCATCAATGAAGATGACGTTCAAAACAAATCATCTTTTGTTCACAAAAAGATTTGTTTTCCATTCCTATCCATTTTCATAATAATTATTTGTTCAGTGTTAAGTTTTGTTAGTACAACAAGCAATAGAAGGCCACAGTTTTAAACAAGGGAGAAAGGGGCAAATATAAGAAAAAGACTATTTGGCCATAAAATAACTCAAAACAATTTTATTGGTAGTGGCAGGCCACTTTTTCGGACAGTGGAGTTAACTTCTGTAACTGATTTAATATCACGTTTAGCTCCTTAACAAGTTAGGGTTGCACTGTCAGAGTTAATGATGGGTAATAGCCTAGATTTAAAATAAATTCCTACTATAACATTCTTACTACATTTTGATGGCTAAAGTGTGTTTAGGTCTGCTGAAATGTGAAACACACTAGTTACACCGCATACAACACTAATAACTGAGCGAGAGCTAGCTTAAAAACAGCTTACCTTTCAACTAATAAAGCTTTCTTTCCGCTCACTTTGAGGCCTCTACATGTCAACCAACGTTTAAGTTCAACAACACTGTGTTTATTGATTGAACTGTACTGAAATGAAGCTCCCGGGACGTCTTTTTCTTCCAAAACTACACGTACACTAGGTGTCGTCATTGTAAGCTAACTCTTTGTTTGTCCGAACTCGCGCTGTTGCCGGAGCTCATGAATATTGATGAGTAAATGTGACGTCATTTGAGATCAGTGCTATTATAGGTGGAGTCTGTCCGTTCTTCTCTGATATCAACAAGGCATTTTGGTTCAGACAACTGCTTCTTGCTTTCAGTCATAAGACAAAGAATGGAGGTGGACACGTTGTTGTGTACATTGATGACTGCTTAGTTAAACATGGAAATAAAGCCAGAAGACATCCCCAGAATCAAAACATCTTTATTACCCTTTCTGATCATCAAATATCCATTTTCATATCAGTTTTCTGTCAAATCTAACCAAGTTACAAAAATATAAACTAGGTTAGAAAAATATTCACCTTCACTATGATTTAAGGGTGAAAACTTAAAGAAATTTAAGTTACCAGAGCAGTGTAACAAGCTTCAGTTTAATAGAGACACTACATTCACTGAGCAGTGACTTTTTTTAATGCCATTCTCTATCAAACTCAGACCTGTAACTTCCTGTCCAAGAAAAATCAACCTCCCGTGACAAATGTGTGAACAGCAGGTGATGAAGGTTTACATCCTGCAGACTAAAGCGGCAATAAATACAGTACAAAATATTCTCAGAGAAAAAACCTCTAAATCCAAAGTACCTCACACTATTAAGAAATCAGTCCATCAACAGTAACATGAGGACACAACGTCCAGCTTCCCTTTGTGACCACGGCTCTGCGCCTAAACCTAAACCCATCCCAGTTTTCAGATTGATGTGTTTAACTGGTGCAGATTCAACTACGGTCACTGCAAGTGGGATTTCAGAGGGATTCTTCATGTCTGATCAGGTTTGTCATTTTCTGACATAATTATAATGTGTGATGCTATCAATATGCTTCTTTTGTACTAATTATTAAATTAGATGCTAATCATGAACGAAAAAGGTTAAAAAATGAGCAACTTCTGAGGAGCTCAGGAAAGTTGTACCTAACAGTGATGAGACATTTCTTATAAAAGATTATAAGCCATGGGTGTCAATCTCTGGTCCTCAAGGGCTGCTATCCTGCAGGTTTTAGTTATTTCCATGCTCCAACACACCTGAATAAAATCAAATGGATCCAACAGCTTTTTCACATTAATTTCAGTCAGGTGTGTTAGATCAGGGAAGCAATGAAACCCTGCAGGATACCGGCCCTCGAGGACCGGAGTTCGACACCCCTGTTATAAGTAGTTTAAAAATACTGAACATTAAATATATTACTTTGATGTAAAATGGATCTTTGACAACCTGTACAAACGTTAGACTAGATTCATGTTTGAATCTTGCTGAGTAACAATCAGGACATACATGAACACACTCATGTCACAAGTGCAGCACTAATGATCTCATTTATGGGAAATTTCAGCATCATCTGTTGTGACTTTCTGAATTTGTACAAAAGATCAAATTCTACACTCTTCCTTTTATGAGGCTACAGCGATTTCCCAACACACACACACACACACACACACACACACTACACACTCTAAAAACACAAGTACAGTGAAACATTAACAAAAATTGATTAGTTTCACTCATTAATTCTTTGCAGTTTAAAATAGTTATTTTACTCAGTGAAGACATCAGACTGTCCTACAGTCAGTTTACTGCACACCGCCTCCGAACATCAGATCTGAGATCAGCTTTAGAAACTGATGACAGTATAAAAAAACTTTTTAATGTCTTCTGCATCAAAGAAACTGAGGAGGACAACGGTTCTGATTTCCACACAAGCATCAGTTTTATATCTGAATACACCTGAACTCATAAAACAAACTGTGAAATGAAAAATTAAGCTTCTATCCCGTTAATGTACATACAGCTTCTCCCAATGAAAGCAGCGACATCATGCTTTAAGCAGCGTGTTTTCATCAGGCCTCATTCACCAACAAAGGATAAATGTGTTCTCAGGTCCAACTTGTACTTTTTTTTTTACAATGATTTGACATTCAGCAACACTCAGGAGTACTTTTGTCCACATTTTAGTGCTGACCTGTTTAAACAATAAAAAATCTGTCTTGTCTTCTATTGTGTAGTTAATTATGATACAATGAAGTTACAGTAATATTTTCATATTTTTTTAAAATAACTTTTGGTAATTTAACTTGTATGTTAAGCATTTTGTCATTTTAAGATGAATTAAGTACATCAACACTTTCATTTATATTGAATTAACTGGAAACCATGCCATCAGCTCGTTGTTCCACCATTTATATACATCAAATGTGGCACTTTTTCCGCCTGGGCCTGCTCATAGAACAGTATGGTAACGGCTGTGGGCAGATACTGCAGATCATGCCCTACAGAGGGAACACCCGTTTCATGACCACCCAGATTTTATTAACAGAGAGTGATAAGCCACAGACAGCAGTCCAACCCTGTTTCACCACACGTACAGGTTCTGTTGACCTTGGGCTATTTGGCCACTGGAACATTTCAGCGGGAGCCGGGAGATAGGGAGGGTGTATCATAGCCATTCATCAACCGAACTCTGGTGAGTCATGGCTGCAATAAAGTAACTGGCCACACACTATGCCGACTTTCCATATACAGCTGAAGAACCAGTAGCAGAATTTAATTCTGTGGTTGGTCTTCTTAACATCATCAGTCTGGACTGTACAGGCATGTGCATTAAAGCACCCTCCCCCAATCCATTCCCAAACCTCAACCACATCACTCTGTTAGAACCATCTACTGCATGTGATCTCCTGCTTCCCAGGAGGAGCACACGACTGCATCTCAGAAGATCAGTGGGAAGGCACTCGAACAAGGAGAAGTTAGTGTTGCAGGACTCATTAAGCAGGCTGGCATTCATCAACCTGAGAGCAAAGATACAAACAGTTTGCAGCCTAAGAATACGTTTATAAATCTGATGCCCTAATTCCTTAAGAACTCAAAAACTTTAGAAGTTTTAAAGTTTTAAGATGGATTTAAAGGGGAGTGGTAGTCTAGTCTAGGGGTGCAGACTAAGCAAGGACCTTAACCCCTTAACAACCAAACTGCTCCCCGGGTGCTGAAACATGGCCACCCTCTGGGATTAAAAAAACAAAAACAAAACATTTTTATTATTTAGATTCTTAAGAAGATATTGGTGAATGAGGCCCATTGTTGTTTTCAACTGTGTCAAACCTCTAAGTCCCTTTTAGAAGTGTTTATTTACATTATTATTTAAGTTATTAGTCTCTGATTTTCCCTTTAAATGTGCTCATATTTCAGACTTTGTCAGTGATGCAGCGACGTCCCTTTGCTTGAAGCACGTTTTCAGTGAAACACCTGCCCAGGTTCTCATTGCATAATTATATGAATTGCTCTTTAGGAAAATACTGGAAAACAGAAAAAACACTTTAAAAGTGATGAAATACCCTCAGATGCTACGCCGCTGTAAAATGTTCAATAAATAGTTCTGATAAATATAATAAAACTTAGAAACTAAAAAGATAAATTACAATGTGGAGTTGAAATCCATCAGTAAACAGTTGTTGTGAAGCCGATCATGTAACTTTGTAACATGTCCAGAAGGGGGCGATATGTTAGTCTCTCATTAAAACTGAGAGTTGCAGGTTTATCATCCCACAATGATCCTGTTCCTGTAATGATAGAAGGTGAAAACCTGACGCGCTCTTCTTCCTCCGCTGTCTGCAGCTTCCACCTGCAGAAATTTACAGATTTCACTGGTTTTCTTCCTCGATGTTTCCACTTCCAGTCTGCTACTAGGTGGTGGACTCTTGTTGGATCTGGATGTAGCAGGCCTGCAGCAGACACACATGGACACATTTACAAACATGCAGAGATGTGAACCAGAGATGGAAATCAACCATACACAGCAAGGATAAATGTAGACAACCGAATGTTTAAAACAACAAAAAAAAAAACAAACAAAAAAAAAAAACAAATCTTTGATATCCTGAATCAATCATTTTTTCTTTTAATAAATGAACAGAATAAAGAAGAAATTTATGAAATAAAGAGAGAAATTCCAGAGACTTGGTCACTATAACTTTGTATAAAATAAAGACACCAGGGACTGTGTGCAGATCTTACACAATGGTTTCAGATCCTAAGGCAATTAATCCATAGAAAACATACACTCACTGGCCACTTTAAGAGGTACACCTGTTCAATAGTGTGTTAACCCCAACAACTAATCAGTCAGTGGCAGCAGCTCAGTGAATTTAGGCATGTCGACATGGTCGAGATGCTGAAGTTCAAACTGAGCATCAGAATGAGGAAGGGAATTTAAGTGACTCTGAATGTGGTGTGGTTGCTGGTGCCAGACAGGCTTTTAGAAAATGCTGAAATACACGAGTACTGTTCCTGATCATGTCCATCCCTTCATGACCACAGTACAGCATCTTCTGATGCTACTTCCAGCAGGATATTGCACCATGTCACAAAGCTCAGATCATCTCCAACTGGTTTCTCAAACATGACATTGTGTTGACTCCAACAACCTCCACAGATCTCAGTTCAGTAGAGCAGCTTTGGGATGTGGGGGAACGGGAGATTCTCACCATGGATGCAGCAGACAAACCTGCAGCAACTGTGTGATGCTGTCATGTTAATATGGAGCTAAATCGCTGAGGAATGTTTCCAAAATCTCTTTGAATCTATGCCAACACAAAATTAGGGCAGTTCTGAAGGAAAAAGGTGGTCCAACCAGGTACTAGCAACCAGGTGTGCCTAATAAAGTGGACAGTGAGTATTTTATTTTATTTTTTTTAACTACACACTGCTTCAGCTGTACAGGAAAATAAAACAATAAAGTTTACAGAACTTGAGGATCTTAAAGAGTTAAACAGAATAAAAACAAAATCACATGAAAGAACTGCACCTTATATTTTCCCTTGTATAATTCTGCATTGCTGCAAGACGCTAAAGACTCTGATAATAATGAAAAAGTTTCTTGCAGTGTGATGGTACAGTGTGAGTAAACGTATTCTTGAGTGTATCTGTGTTGATCCCACTTTCAGTGTTGTAAACATCAGTCCCATCTCTCCGTGCTGAAGGTTGGGATCCATCAGGTCTTCAATCAGGCTGACTTCAGCTCCAAGGTTCCTGATCCTGGGCAGCAACAGTAAAAACAACACGTTGAAGCTCTGTGGTTCAGACTTAAAAACATGGAAATGATCTGCAGAAGTAAAGACAATTAGAAACCTCCTCATACATCTTTTATAACAAATAGTCGGTGTGTTTGAGTGATAACAGACCTCGCTCTGAGCACCACATAGAGGAAGAGAGGGAACAGGTCATCCATGCACCACAGGAAATCCCCATCCAGCATTGGTTTCACTTCCAGTGTCAGTTCTTCAAACGTCTTCTGAATGACCACAAGTTTGTCTGATGGAGTGAAGGTGGTGCTACGCACACAGGAGGGCCCGTTATATTTAAATGGTTAAAAGTCATTCATTTACGTCTTTAACAGCGTTTTCCTTGTTTTCATCATCCACCATAAAATGTATCAAAAACAAAGAAATAATTTCTAATATTTCAACAGGGCCAAGCAGCGCCTGACAGGCGACACCCAGGGCACCATTAAACAGAGCCACACAAAGAAAACCAGCTGGATTCAAGAGGGTGAGAGGAACTTTTAAACAAACAAGAGCTCTATGGGTGCAGATGGAGCCTTTAAAGCTGTTTGCCACATTACATGACCAACGTGATCAGAATATCACCATTTCTGTCTTTAAGCTGTGTGTAGATTATTCTATGTAACATGACAGCTACCTGAGCTGTTGGAGAGTCTCTACAGCAGAAACAAAACAGGCATCTTTACTGCTGGACACAATCTGTGATATATGAAAAGAAAAGAAGTTAAAGAGGATGACACAGAAACCGGTTCTGTGATTACATGCAGCACACGTTGCAGTAAAATAATAAAAAGATCAACAGCATCTAACCTGCTTTCTTTCTCCGAGAATTGACATCCAGACTGGCCAGAACTTCCTATCAAAGTAAATAAATTTCACATTGAGGCAGTCAAGTAAATGAAAGGAAACTTTTGTGTTCCACAAAAAGAAAAATATTCTGTAAACATCACAACCGTCTGCGTTTGTGACGGCTTCTCGTGGACACTTACTCCTGCACTCCCAGAAAGCTGAGCAGTGATTGGTCAGGCTGTTTATTGAGTCGGAGGATGCGCTCCCAGTACTGGGCCTCCTCCTGCTCCTCCTGCAGACAGTACAGGGTAAAGAGAGGAGGATAGAGTCGTGGAAGCAGTAGAGGGAGGAGCAGAGAGGAGCAGCTCACCACCATAACACTGACGGAGAGCAAGGCGGTGGAGGTGGGACAGGAGAAACAGACAGATGACGTTCCTGTAATTAATGCATAGGATCAGAAAGGTGTTGCCTTCCTTCAGTTCCACTGCTGATACTCACCCCTGCTCCGCCTTGCTAGAGTTGCATCTGCTTCTGGATGGAGGGGCAGGTGGTTCTGGGATGATGCTGCCATCATCTGGTAACCCAGGAAACAGAAACCTGGCAGCAAATTATTTAAATTTTAATTCATTTATACTGAACTTCTCCCCTGTGTTTTGAGCAAACATCTATAGATAGAGGAAGAATGAACAATGAGAGTCTCTTCATGACAGTGATGCATCAGACTGCAGTGAAGCGGTGACTGGGTGGATCTACCTGATGATGCTGTAGAGGTGTGTGAGGTAGGCCTGGACCTCCTGGACGGCCTGCCGGAGCAGCCGGCGGTTTGATCCAACACCGACATAGGTCATCCTGTAGGCCGTGACCAGCGTCTCTACCAGCCAGCCGAGTGGATGGTGGGGTGTCTCACAAGCCTGGCATGTAACCACGGCAACACACACAAACATACGCATTTAACATTATTGATTCACACCAGTAAAACCAAACATAAAGAAACATAATGAACATTTTCTACATGTACCTTAATGAGATATCTTCTAATGTTGTCATAACTTGCAGTGGTGACCGGTTCTCCATACTGAGGAATAAACTCCAAACTCTCCAGTACTTTAGTCTGAGATTTGCTGAGGTCCAGGCTACACACACACACACACACACATAGACACACATCAACTTATTTAACTCTGTACATAAGACACAATAGATGCCTTCATCTGTAATGTCCAGGCTTTAATGGATAGTATCCTCAAAGTTATTTATTGTACATGATTCTCAGTTGAAGCTTTAAAGTAAAAATTGAAGCTTTAATGTAACAAAGTAATGTGTAATTCATAATGATGAATAATCACCTCCCTACTTCTCATGTGGACAGCTTCACCAACGTTTTAGCAAACATATTAGTTCTGAACTTTTGCTATTTGAGTTAAAAGGAAGATTTCCCACCAGTTGCTTCAACATTGGCCTAACCAGACTGAAATGAAAGCTGGAACAGTTATGTAGCATCTGTTATTTGGATTTATAAAAGCTCTGAGCCTGAAGTCAAAAGTGACGTGATGCTTCCTGCCTGGCAGTGGGCAACGTGTAACTACCTCTGTCGTCGTGCAGTTGTTATAGTAACAGCAATGTTTTCCCATGCTGTGGTTCTCTCCCCTCTCCTCGCAGCATCACAGCCCAGTCGACTCCAGCATTCATCAAACAAGCAGCTCCACCTCTGACCTGCAGGTACCACATACTGACCCAACCTGATGCACATATTAACAGATTTTTTTAAATCCCCAAAAAAGGAAACAATAGACCAGCAAACATCAGCTCAGGACATGATGTCAGGTTTACAAATAATACTCACTGCAGGCTTTTTCTCTCTTTGTTCCCACATACATCGATAGCTGGTTTGGTGTACGTTCCCACCACTTTTAGACCTGTGCTCCACTCTCCACTGAAGAGGCCATCCAGACAGTCCCCGTTAGGCAGAGACAAAACACCCTGACGAGGAGCAGAGGGGGAAATATGAAACATTTTTAAAGAGTGCAGCAGACCTGGAGAATGATGAACATCTACCTTCCCACTGACAGTCCACTCGTCAGAAAACTCTCCTTGAAAAAATGTGTCGTCCTCAGACACCAACAGACCTGGACCCTGACAGAAAACAGATGCAGCATACAAACACAATCAAAAGAAAACTATTTAAAAAAACAAAAAAAAAAAAACATTTTCCTCAAAAGATTAGTTTTGTTGACATTTTGTTTTTTTATGTTTCAGATTAAAAATCATTTTTCCACAGCAAAAAGCTGCTGACTTCAGATTGTCTTCCCTAAAGGAAGTCAGGACACGTCATTTGGGTTCATGAATAGGTTTCTCCTTAAATAACAATTTAAATAAAGGATTTGAAAGATTTTTAAAAAGGTTTTCATGCTTTGATGCAATATACATTAAACTTTCCAACACAAGCTGATTCAGTGATGGTTCCCAAACAGGTCCTTTGTTTATAAAACTCAACATTAGCTTTGCCTTTCTGTCTTTCTTTCAATACTTGTGTCCTTGAGGTGTTTGATTTAGACTGAAAGCACTATTTCTGATGGCTTCAGGTCAGCTGGGAGTTCTTTATATCAAGTTTCTTATTAGCCCCTCATCCTAGAGCCACATTAACTGTTTAAAATCAACATTACAAATAGCTGAAACATGGATTTCAAGATCTCTGCTGATGTTCTAGTATAATTTGGAACTGTCATGCTTTCTGATAATAGTGTGTCTGAATGTTTTATGTCTCTGTAAGGCATGCATAATAAAAGATGTACTTACATTCATCTTGTTCTCTCTAAATGTCCCCTCATAGTACACACCATACTGGGTGACGACTGCAGCGCTGCCATGCCGCTGGTCGTCCAGCCACAGTCCCATGTACTTCTCACCCCTGGGAAAGCCAATTTAAATCAGGCTTATAAAGCTAATATTCTCGAAAATGTCTATTTAAATGAATTACTTTAAATAAGTTTCCCCTGAAATGCTTCAGATCATCAAGGAATCCTTTCTTGTTTCTTATCAAAGGGAGTGTGCTACTTGTTTAGTGTTTCTGGACTTTTATTCAGACCTGGTGATGTCATCGTAAACTCCGTATCCCGTCTTCTTGTCGTGAACCCAGTGGCCAATGAAAACGCTGGAGGAAGTCCTGGCCAGTTTACCGGAGCTCAGCATCCCGTAACCGTGGCGTAGCCCGTCAGAGAAGCAGCCTTCGTACACCTCACCACTAGAATACCTGATTACAGCATACACAGACACAACCATGCAGACAGATGGTAGCCATCTATGTTACACCTTTTCAAACTTTTATGACAAAAAATCTAAGTAACTGCATATGTTAATTTATGTTCAGGTCATTTTATTGTAGAAAACGTACTGACTTGTACTTCCCAAACCCATGGATTTTTCCCTCTCTCCACTGTCCTTGGTAGCTGTCTGGTTTGTGCAGCACTTTATTAGGTATTACACACTCTCCATAACTGAGAAGAACGATATAAAAATACATTATCAATCATACAGTTGTTAGCGTTTAATTTGAGTGATGGAAATTGGTGGTTTAACACATAACAGAAGAGAAAGTCCAAGCAAGACCACAATTTTCTGCCTCTGTGATTTAAGATACCTCGTCTTCTGATCACAAGTCTCTGTAAAAGAAATTAACCTCACACAAGATACACACCCATCCTCCAGTCCATTCTTAAAGTTTCCCTTGTACATCCGGCCATCTGGCCACTTCATGGTTCCTCTGAGAAGAAAAACATATATTACTATATAACCAGCTCTAGTTTCTTTTTGCCTCAAGATAATTTAAATCAATTTAATCCACTAGCCAAACAAGACACAACAATATATATACATGCTCCCTTACCTGCCATGAACCCGTCCTGCCAGCCAGCCTCCAATGTACTGAGCATCTTTGAATCGCTCGTCTACAGTGAAGGTGTAGGAGGCCGTGCGTGTCATTGCAGTGACCCCTGGTGATGACCCCTGACCTCCACCACCCAGCACCTGATCCACTGCCTGGTTAAGACATCTCAGCCATTTGTTCTGCAAGAAAGATGTGAAAGGAAGGATTGTTTTAAAACAAAGCCACACTTAAAGTGTTATGAATGAATGAATTAATCATAAATTTACCTTTTCTTCTGCTGTTGAGGCCACCAAAGTGAAACTCTCCTCTGGACAGGTTATTTTAATGGCATAGCTGAAAATATAAAACACAACAACAAACTGATTACTTACTGTGTAAATATTTCAGTAAAATACTAGAATGTGTAAAAGGCACAGAAACAAGCAGGCAGGCTGAGTCAAAGCCAACTATTGAAGATCCCAAGATTCACTTCTGAAAGAGGATCAAATAATTTCAATGTGTAGAAAAGCTGTTAACACTCACTTTTTTCATATTACATATAGTTATCAGCCAGACAACAAGACTTTGTATTAACCAGTGCACATGTTTCTTACATATAGTTCATCTACAGGACAAAAAAACATTAAATGTTCCAGGAAGGAAGTTTGGCTTTTAGGAACAAATCCAGCTTCCTCCCAGTGTGTGCCTCATTGGGAAAACTGAATTTAAACACACATGTGCTGCATGTCTAACGGTGAGTGTAATTTCTTCTTTTCATTATCCATCACAATGAACTTTCATGGTTTAAAGACTTTACTGTCACCTCCAAGATGGTTTATTAGCATTAGTCAGGTTAGCGTTAGCATTTATGGTCTGGATGTGCAACATCGAACTCACAGTCCGCTGCCGTCTTCAGTAACTGGTTTCACCCACAAGGAACTCAGAGGATAGATGTGGTGTGTGGAGAACTGCAGACACACAATTCAACAAAAAGTAACAGCAGCGTATTTGTTCACAATCTTTCAAATCATATTAGGAAACATCAGCCATTCTGAGATTACCACATTCACACGCTGTATGTGATTTCAGTTTCATTTTACAGAATGTGCTGACCAGATAAATGACATTTATTTCACTATACCAGGGGTCTGCAACCTGTGGCTCCGGAGCTGCATTTAGCTCTCTGGACCCTCCACAATGGCTCTTAATACCTAGCTAAAATGCTTAAGAAATAAATAATTACATTGAATTTCCACATCATAATATCTACATCCCATAGAAGAAAGTCTGTCTTTCCTCTGTTTGCAAAAGTGTTGGTTTTCTTTATTTTAAAACCTAAAAATAGAAATAAAAATATGGTTCTTCTAAAATGACAACAAATCTCCTATAGTAGATATTTATCAAAAATTATAAGTAGCCTTTTTTAAAAGCTCTCGTAACACTTGCAGCTCTAAATGAGTTTTATTTAGCTGGGCTGAGGGAGAACTGGCTCTTTGGATTGTAAATGTTGCAGACCCCTGCACTATACTGTAACTAGACATTATTCTTCATGTAAAGGACTATCCGTAGAGTTTTATCCAATCATTTATGATTGATATTGAACATTAAAGTGGTCACAAGAGGTGCTGCAGGAATGGAAACCCATTTCCTCAACCTCAACATAATAAAACTTTAAGTGGACATAACATGAACTCTTTGAGAGAGCAAAATGAATACAAAATTTACTCTCAACACCACAGTAGATGAACCCAAAACCAAATAAAGAGAGAGAGAGAGAGGAAGGCCAAATTTCACCACTATGTTCTTTTTGTTAACACACCACACCAAACAAAGAGGAAGACCAAGTCTAGATAGTTAGGGTCTCAAACCGCTCTAAACTAAAACAAATTCAAAGCAGTGAGAAAGAGACACACAGGAGAAGGCAACAGCTGAAGAAGTTGGGCTCTGACAGCTCCTTGACTGGAGTTGGTGATGCTTTATCTTAGTTTTGAAAGCAGCACATTGTTGTGAGATGCATCCTTTAACCATTATCCCCACAGGGTGAGAACAGCAGCAGCCCAGGCTTGTGCCTTCATCTACTCATGCTGTACACACCTCTAACACACCTCTGTACAGGAACAGGAGAGAAACAGCCACCAGAAGAATGTGCAAAAGATAAATGTCAACACGGGACATCGATGTTCCTTAAGGCTGCAAAAACTGAGAGACCAAACAACTGATATTTGCTATAATCGGCATTTGGTTCAATGAAAGATGAATGCATATAAATTTGTTCCGTTACCATTGTAACGTCAATAAAGTCCTGTGTTCACATTTAATCATCTGCCTTGAAATCTTGGTTAAACCTGTGAGGTGGAAGCACTGAACCAAGGCCAGACCACCTACAGCACGCTGCAGCTCAAAGCTCTGGCTAAACTGGCTGGATGGGAGTGAAATGAGGTAAAATGATACTGGATATACTCACAAAGCTCTGAGAGGGAATGGTACCCTGATTAAATGAAAGACACAATGAAAACATGTAAACTTTATCTAGAGATAAAGACAGATGTCCGGAAAAGTCATCAAGTCAATGATGCATACACAGATCTAGCAGATTAGTCTGATCTGACTAGTCTGATGAACATCCTGTGGATTTTTATGACATTTAAGGTGTGCGTGTCATCGCTCCCATAAAGCAACATACACTCCATTATTCTGAACGTTTACCTGTGTGTGCACCAGCACGTCATTGAACAGTATGAACCAGTGATTGGAGAAGCGGCCGGCGTTCTGCAGAGTCAGAGATCTGTTGCTGCTTTCACACACCACACGGCGCTGTGGGTGACGCAGAATCTCCTGAAAAATAAACAAGTACATTTCCTGGTCAGTCTGACGACATGGGAAACTTGGGCAGTTGATTCTTCGCCTGTATCTTGTGATTGTGAAATATATAAATAAACTATTAAGAATAGCTGCCTTCCCAACATTTTGGGCAGCTTCTGTAGGGATATATGATTTCTTTCTTGATTTGACCTCCGGTGTAATATTTCAGTACAATCTATGAACAGATAGCAGTGGATTTGACTGGTAAAGGTTGTACACCCTGTTAACACTGAAAAGTGACATAAAAAAAAAAAAGATGCAGCTGATGTTGAGGTTTAAACTCCAGATTAAAATACTGTAAGATGCTTATTATGTTTTGGACTTATAGGATATTTGTAGATTTTCTTACAAAAGTAAGTGAGAGGTCACACAGGTCACACAGGTCTACTCACAGCAGTTTTGCCAGAGTGGGTCTTCCAGAAAAGGAAGGTGGTTTCAGCTTCTTTCTTCTTTCTCAGCAGCGACAGAGACAGAGTCTCATAATTACTAAAGCCATGATGGAGAGACTGATACTCGACAGTTAACTTGGGAAAGAAAAGAGGGGGAAAAAAAGAGGAAGAGGTTAGCATCTTACAGCTAATACAGTGACAGCAGTAGCAAGTGGATCTGAAGCTACTGAATCACAAGAAACACAAGAATAAAAACAATAGAGTGAAAGAGAACAGAAGGGAAACCAGTGTGAAAGAAAAAGAATAAAAGAGAAAAAATAGAAATGAGGCGTGAAAATACAGTTTTGTTCCCACCACATCGTAGCATGCTGCCATTTTAAGAAGGAGTCTGTTGTATTGGTGGAGCTGCTGTAGAGGCCAATAAAACACCGAAACCAGATCCACCTCCCCTTGGGCAGACTGGTCTGAGACACACAGCTGAGACAGCAAAGTCTGCTGACTGCCCAAACACTCTCTAGAGACACACACAGATAACACTCTTAGCATTTAAACATCATCTGAGTCATTTGATTTAAGTCATAATTTCTTCTTTTTTTTTTCTCTTTTGTTTTTGCATGAGCACAACTGCTACCAACTGATGCAGACTAAATAAAGTGCTAGACTGCTGCATTATGGTGTCTCATTTATGCAAATAGTCTACGTTTTCTGTGGGGAAAGGCAAAATGAGACGAGCATGACTCCTCCAGTGTTCACATATAAAATAAGAAAGCTCACACTGAAAGTTTATGAAGCGACTGGAAACCTCCCATTACTTGGAAGTCACCAACAGCAGAACAATACCTAAAGAGTCAGACACACACAGAGAGAAATTATTTAGATTTTAAACACCTCACTAGAAACAGCCCTGTGCCATTAAAAAAAAGAAACAGTGATGATGTAAGGCATTAGTGAGATGTTTGGAGATGAATCCCTTACTTTTTATAAGTGTCCAGGAAATAGTCGGTGTGAGTCAGCAGGGGGAATGATGTGACATCACAGCTCTGTGCGTTCTTCAGGAAGTAGCTGAGTGAAGTGGCGTGACGACCAACCAGGGTGCTCAGGTGAACCAAACTCTCACAAAGTGAGAAGAAAAGATTGGTGCATGGCTCACCCAGAGATGGACACACACTCTCTGGAAATCAGAAAGGACACATGCATGTGCATGCAAATATGCTGTTTTAAGTGGCAACGTGTTGTTTTTATCTTGTTTCATCAAGGATGTAAGCAGAAAAAATCTTCCCACCTCGATTACGTGTCGGAGTGAGGAGGACTTTCCTGACATCACCTAACCAGCAGTAAAACTGTCTCTCTCTGGAGGCCAGCTCATGGATAGCTGAGATAAAGCCCATCACGTTGTGGTCTGCCAGCACAGCACACATCTGACCACCACTGCACACGCTGCTAATGTAGCCCATCTACACACAAACAAGATATTAACATTATTAACATATTAACAGTATAAGATACTGAGGTAATGTTTAGGTAGAATATGAAGCTGGTGTTAATGTGAGATCAAACACCACAAAAAACACTAGATCAATAATTAAACTCTGATATGATCCAATTTTCTTTTCTTTTTTTATTTGTTTGTTTCTACATTGTTTTAATCACCTGCATGTAACCTCTTAATCATTGAGATGTATGCAATACAAAGGATCTTTGCCCACCCTAGGAAGCATCAATCTTATCTTGTAGAATACCAGAATGATGGCTAAAAGGATTTACCAAGCATTGGCATTTAAAAAAAAAGCAATTCAAACCAAAAGCAATTTTATGGGCATGTACCAAAAATATGAAAAAACAGTACATTTAAGTGCGTCTGCTAATTTAGCAACTTCAGAAAACTAACAAACGAGGTGTCATAAGAAAGCAGAGACTGCTGATTCCAGAGATGTCTCTGCAGCAAAAGTAGGAAAAAATAATATTCACAAAAATGTTCTACTGGGTTCCAGGTGAATTTACTCTGACACAGTAACATTTTCTTAATTCTGACACTTCAGTAGTAATCCCACGTCTCAGCTTTCTTTTGAGACTCATATCATACATACAGCTCTTGGAGGTGTGGAGATATAATCCATTTATTCTGGGTATGTCATGTCAGACAGAAGGTAGAAAAACAGGCTTTGTGATGATGAAGAGGTTAAATCTTCTCTGATTTTCTTCTTTTGTTTACAAGATTTAGAAACATAAGCAGTATTTTATCTTATTAATGACTTTATGCTGATTTCTGGCCTGATTTTTATATCTCGACCATGCAAAACTGTGCTTTACTGTGGCCCTTTTTTTTTTTTACCAGTCTTTTCAAACTGGGACTGATGAGCCTTCGTTGTGGATCTGTGGGGCCGAGGTGGAATGGGTACTCATATAAGGCTCTGAGGCAGCATGGAAAGTAGAAACAGCGATGAAATGAGCATACCTTACGCTTGTTTTTTATGTGACAAGCTAGCATTGAGACATGCTAAGCTTTTATAATGATGAATATATGCAACAAGCACAAGTTTTAAACAATCAGCACTGAATCAGCCATCCAGCAACAGGATGAATCTCAGTATTTTAGCCCCGTGTGCAACACTGTGTACTACTTGTGGTGAACTCTGGTAAAAACACACACTGGTGCAGGATGAAGCTGGTTTGTTTGGTTAATTTGTTAATGAGCAAAGGCGTTTTAGAGAGGAGCACATCATTGCAGCTGGATGGCAGAACTGATCTATGAAAGGACCTTGTGAGTTCACAGTTGTGTTTTTGACTCCCAAACCTCGATGCAGAACGGCAGCAGCATGGGTCTGACTGTGTAAGTCGTCGCCCTGCTGGGTGACCTCTGGCATGAGTGTTCACTCTGCTGTGGAGTCTCAGTCAGAGGCTCCTGCTGCTGGCCGCAGTACAACAGGACTGGCTGGACGCAGTCACCATCAGCCAAGAGGAGGGAGTGGCTCTGACCAGCTGACAGATCCCAAACACGAAGACCCTCAGACAGCTAGATAAACAAAACCCCGTGAGCCACGTGAATAAATAAATCATTTGCTCAAAGATGTGAATCACACCTTCGCAATCACTTTACCTTCGCCTGTTGTGGCACAGTGACGGGACTGTTGACATGACCAAGCTGCCCGCACATGTTACTTCCCCATGAGTATACCTGCAAGACACACAAGGCACATGGTTGTATGAGAATGTGGGTTTGCTCATACACGTCTGTTTCTAAATAACAACTTAGCTATTTTAAATGTTGAGAAATCTTAATCCATCCTGACCTCTCAATCTACGTTTAAGCTCCAAGTTAGATTCATGCTAAGGCAAACATTGGTTTAAAAAAATGTTGCAATGACGGTTATGTAAGAGTTTCAGGAGCTTCTTTTTGCCAAAGGAGGTCTTCACACGTTGTTCAATAGTATAAGTGTGTCTCAGTGTGTCAATGCACATGTGCAGTGGGTTTGTTACCTGACACTGAGCGGTGAGAGCCAGCGAATGGTGCGACCCTGCAGCAACTTTGATCACTTCCTTGCCTGTCAGAGACTTGATACACAGAGGCTGGAGTCTGGACACACACACAGTTAGTCTAGTTGATGGTACAACTTCATTTTTGTGAGTTTTCATATTTTATTCCATTGCTAAGTCACCTGCTTTACTACTATACAAGCACATGTCTCCCTGATCAGCATACACAGTATGTTTAAAGACACAATAAGCAGAGTAATGATAGAAAAGAATCCTTCTGAATCTATTTTATATCAATATAATTATTACTTTAGTTCATGCAGAAGGCTTAAAAATGAGTCAATTTTTATTATAAAGATGCAGAAATGTGTGTGTTTGGACCTGGCGAGCTGATCTCCGTGACCAAGTTGTCCTTCAGACCCGCGGCCCCAGCTCCAGACCTCCGTCTCCAGAGACGGCAGCCCATCTCCTGCATCCTCTGGTCCTGCAGCCTGACCCGCAGAAAGCCGGCTGCAGGCGCACGGCTGCCGTCTCCGAGGAGACCCTGAAAAGGAAAATGTTTTCAGTGCATGTCTTAAGAAAATTTGAGAATTTGATAGGATTGTAAACTGCCTTTATTTGTAATATCTAACAAGAGCCAAACATGTTAGCTTTAGCAACATAAATCTGGTGAGTGCTGTGTTTTCTCTACAAACAAAATGCAGCGCAGTTCACTGTACAGTGACCTCACCTGCTTCAACTAATTACATGACAGAGAACAAAACTAAACCACACCCAACAGGTCTGGTATGAACACACCCTAACGACTTAGTGAGCTTCTCTAGAAACAACCAAACCTGCATCTCCAAAAGCAGAAAGTCAAATCACTACCAGTAAAACAATTAAATATCCAACAAAAAGATCTTAAGAATTGAGAGTCTGTTGTAGTTTTAAGATCTATGTTGACTGATGAGACTTACTACATTCCTGAAACTCCTAGAAAACCAAAAAACAAGAAGTTATTCCAACAAACACTGCCCTCGAATGTCAGTGTGCTTCATTTGTGCTCTTTTGAGGTACTAGTAATACATGAATCCATTTAGATGCTTTTGGTTGATGCTGAATAAGTGATACTTTGACAAAAGGAATGTATGTTTTTTTTCATTTTTGCTGTTGTCATCATTTCCTAATAACAGATTTATCATCAGTTTATCTCAAGAAAGCACAAACTGCTGTAACCTTACAATAGTTTTAATTTTAAGTAATTACGTCTGGTTTGTAATAAATGTGTTATTGCTCTGTGGGTCAGAATAAAATGTGAACTTTTTCTTTACTTGTCTCATATTTCCTTATTTATCCCACTGGTAGTGTGCAACTGTGGTATTAGATAATGTCAGAAAATTGCGCTTAATCATGCATCACTTCCAGATCCTGTTTAACACTGAAGAAAGAAAAAAAAAAACATAAAAAGTCCCATTAAACGTTCAAACATGCTCTTTCCACCACCACTAAAATGATCAAATAGTTTAATTACCTGACTAATCAACATTTAATACTATTTTTGCTCAGTTCTTACAAATGCAAATACAGAAACTACATGCTGTGGTTTCACAGGAAGTTAAAAGATGCTGCTGATAAGTTATATTAACAGACTCCTGGCTCCATATTTATTACTTGGGGTATCTATCTTCTCATCTAACTCTGTGAACGAAAGAAAATAAGCATTTTTCCCAGATGAACAGCTAAGCTGTTCACACCCTTCCATTCCTACCATGGGTGGGGGTTCCAGGAAGTGAGCGTCTCCTGCTCGCTGCAATTCGCCCCTTCTGGTGTATATTTGTGAGACTGGAGCTCTTCTGGCCCTGCAGTGCCTGCTTCTCCTTCTCCAGACAAAGACGAACTTCTTCCAAACAGACTGGGGAAGAGGAGTATGACCCAGACGGTCCGCTGTTGCTGCAGGACGGAAGGTCAAAGAGTTGGTTGTTAATAGAGAGCATGTGGGAGTCGTCTTTGTGTGCAGAGACTGCAGCAGAAGTGAGTTTTCCAGAGTTTATTTGTGTTGATATACAACTATTAATCTACACTTCATAAGTACGGTTTGACTTTTAGATATTTGCACATTTATTAAACATACATAGATAAACATTTACATAAAATCTTGTTGCTGAATGTTGTACAGGCCCCGCTTGAGCTGCCAAACAGGCCCATTCTGCTCCATGAACAAGGGTTTAGCATGGCCTAATGTTATAGCAGACTGATGAAATCAAGTGAAATCGCCTGAATAAAATAAATCAGTCACACACATATCAATACAGAATATCTCTTGGTTATTTTTAGAGTTTTGACCATTTTTTTTAACAAAAGATGCCTTAAACTCAAGATAAAACAAGAGGACTCTGATGTAAACCAAGCTAGTCTTGCCTGTTGGTTTGTCTTTTATAAGATGATTCATCTTTGTAACTGGAATTCAGATCCGTTGAGGAAACATAGCTATCATCTGGATGAATGGAGGCAGAAGAAAACACAACACAGGACAAGTGAAAAAACATGGCTTTCAAGCTGAATAGCAAAGAAGAACAAAAGAAACAACCCATGAATTAAACAAGGTACGCTAACCTGATGTTTGGCTGCTCAGGGAGTCGGTCTCTCCTGTCCTGCTGGTGTGTTGCAACTCTAAAAACGGACCAGAAAGTTTCTCAAGGAGGTTTTGAAGCTCATCATGGAAGGCCGAGTTCTTATTGACTCTCCAGTCTGACATTTGTTGGGCTTTGGGGCTGCCATCAACCTGTGACTCAGAGTCAGTGTTTCCCTCGGGCTCAAGCCTGGTGCTAACCAAAAGATTCCTCCTAAAGTTTTTCAATAAAACAAAAAGACAAAAACAGACATCTTAGAGATTACATGACTACCTGGATTTCATTCTGACTGGATTAGAGAGAAATATATAATTTATGAGATACTGTACTGTTTAGTGTTAGATTTGTTGTCCTCAGAAAGCCAGCAGGAGCTGGTTCCAGAGCCAGGGCTGCTGCCAGAGGACATTTCCCCTGAATGGAGGTTTTGTTGGGGGGCTCGTCTTCTGGGAGGAGTCTGGAAAACAAATCACATAAATGGCTGGTTAAAAAGGAGACAAAAAAAATTCCTGCATCTAGACAGGAGAAGGAGCCATTAGTGATGTTATAAAGCGGTCCTTTTAACATAATCCTTTCTATTCAAATACTACAAAAAAAAAAGAAAAAAAAGTACCTTAAGTACTTTGTATCCAAAACTTTGAAATAAGTTTGTATGATATGATAATCAAAAGTACTTTAGTGTTCAACAGTGACAGTTACCACATAAGCAGATAACTTACCTCGCTTCTCATGACTTCAGTCAGCTCCACCCCGAGTGGACAGTAATGAGCATCCTCGGCTGTTAACAGCTCCTCCCTGTCTGGTACTGGGCAGTGAGGTGACTGGTCCCGTTCCCTCTTCTTAGGGGGATTCTGGGTGTTATAGTCCTGATGAGGTAAACTACGAACAACAGCCAGGCTGTGGTATGCACCACAAGCCACCTGTTGGAAATCAAGGGTGTTAGTAACACTGTGCAGAGCATAGATTGTGTAGTTTAATTATAGCAAAGAGCATTTCTGAGAAGCTACCTGAATCACGTGTCGACCTGCCAAGTGCTCGACCTGCAACATCGAAGGAAAACAAAACAAATCTAATTAATAAAACTCATATCTATGTAGCCAAATTTATTCTGCCTTATCAATGTACCTTCTGTGGTTTCCACACAGGGAAGGTGTTGATGACCAGGCCGAGCTGGCAGCCGCTACCCCAGGCCCACAGCTCGTTCTGGGCTGACAGAGCCAAGCTGTGCTCCCGTCCGCAGTCGAGATCCAGGACCCGAACCATCGCTGGAGGAATGACCTCAGTGTCCACCACACTGACTGGGCTGGGTTCCGAGACTATCAGGGAAATATCTGCTTCATTATAATAATTATGATCAAGTAAACAAAAACAAAAGATTCTTCATTTCTACAACCACTTTATATTTAAGTGAGACAAGCTTTGGAAAGAAGAAGATGATCGTTCCAACCTGTGATATTCATGATTGTTCCCCTGTCAGTTAGCCCACACTGTCCTGCAGTATTCTCCCCCCACATGTAGACGCTGCCCTGCTCAGTCAGTGCTCCACAGTGGAAGCCACCAGCAGCCACACGGATCACCATCTTCCCCAGCAGAGAACCTTCTAGCACCGGGGCAGACACTGGGATGCTCAAATCCCTCCATAAAAGCTCCCCAAATGAAAACACTTGACCACCTGGAAAACAACAACAACAGCATGGTATGAATGATTCATTGTTAAAGATACTACTGGGAATAACTACTGCAAGCAGGCCTGAAACTGACTTCTGGAAAGATTAAATAAGTGCACAAAATTCAAACCAAACAACACAAACCCTGTGCCAACAGGAGGCCATGATGCTCTCCCAGGGCGACCTGCACAACAGGCCAGGGCAGCAGCAATCTTTCTGGACTGAGCTGCTCACTGCATCCTGCTGAACGCCAGACATGGAGAAGTCCTCGCTCTACATCTGTGGGGAGCTGCTCAACTGCCGGACTGTCCACATAAAAACATAAACATCATTACATGAATTAGTCTTTCAGTTCTCAGCCTAAACACATGATTTCTAAAACCAAATCAACATGGGAACTAACAGCTGAGACCATTAATAAGAAAAAAAAGGGGAAAAAGAGAGATTCTTGTGGGAAAAAAATGTATAAAGTTGGATTACATTCCTCATTCATCCATTAATGAATCATGTTTTGTTCAGGATCAGTGGACCTTAACGTGCAGTCATACTCAGAGGGAGGAGAACAAATCTGTAAATGTTGATAGAGCAACAGTGTACAGATACAACCAGGAGGCTTGTCATCTCACCAAATCACTTTTGTAATTTGTGTAGAACATTGTACTACATGAAAGTTGTTAGAAGAAAGAAAACAAAAGGTAAACTTACTGCTTGAGCGGGGGAACTGAAATCAAATAGTATGGATGACAGAAGGAACAAAAGGCGAATGCCAACTTGTTTTTGTATTCAACATGTATCCAGTAGAAACAGGATCCTGGGTAGGTATTATCAGGACATAGACGACTCAAAAGTGCATGAGAGTGTTTGCATATGCTTACCTTTCCTCACGGTTCTCCATCACTTGTTGTTCTCCATTCTCCCGGACTCAAGACAGCTTTATAAGCATTTCTTCAAAGATCTTCTGTTGGATCTTCTGTCCTGCATTGAAACCTTTGGTAAATCTGATTTCACCTGCCTGTTGTTCATAACAATTAATGCAGTTCATAAAATTTATTTGACCTCATTAATAATTAATCTTGAGTCATTACTAAATAACGTGGGTGGGGGATGCTATTACACACTCTCATCTTGTTAAACAAAGCCAAGGTAAATGGCAGGGGTCTCCAACCTGCAGCTCCGGAGCCACTGGACCGTCCACAGTGGCTCTAAATACATGGATAAAAATGCTAAAGAGGTAACTAATGCTTTTAAATATAGATATAATAACATACAAAGGTTTTTAGCCAATTTTCAGTTCTTTTCATGGAATAGTTTCATTGAATTTCTAAGACATAATGACACTAAAATACCAGAAATATTCTTTTTATTTAATTTTGTTATAATTAGGTTGGAAACTATGGACAATTTTCTTTTTTTTTTATTTACACAATTTTCCACAAATATTTACATCCTATAGAAGAAAGTCTGTCTATCCTCTTTTTGCAAACGCTGTATGTTTTTCTTTATTTTAAAACCTAAAAATAGAAATAAAAATGTGGTTCTTCAAAAATGACAACAAATGCCCTATAGTAGATATTTATTTAAAAAATGGTGTAAAATATATGTAAAAATAATTCTTTTTTAAAAAGGTCTCGGCTCCAAACGAGTTTTATTTAGCTGGGCTGAGGGACAAATCTCTGTTTGGGTTGTAAAGGTTGAAACCCATGGTATTTGGGATAAATCGATAACAGTGGGAGGAATGGATTAACGTTTGTGTTTACTGGATTCTTCAGTAAGAGCTCTGGTGGTGTGTCCCAAAAGCTAAATGACAGGCTCTTTACGTGCTTTAAATTACACAAAACGTTCAACGAAACACTTTCAGTTTGTTTCTGTCTGTTGCAAACATGCAGCCCGTATCTGCATCTATCCTGAGCTATTTACTTTGACGCTCGCTGAGCATATTGACTGACAGGTTGACAACATAAACAACTGTAACCCTCTTGCTTTGTATATTATCGTCAGCTTGTTTACAGACATCCCCCTCCATGGATTAGTGAATAACGGTCGTGTCTTATCGATTAAATGAAGGGTAAAGCTAATAAACACAAGTTGGCTAGCTTAAAAGCTAATTAAACTTACCGACTGCGACATCGAACTCAGCAGACAGTCCCGGAGATTTTTATCCATGCAAAGACTCTGAATAAGTCCAGATAACTGTACATTAGTGTCACGGCTAATACATCGAGCTAATGGATTTTGACATATTTAAATCAGTGCGGTGCAGTGAAAGCAGAAGTAGTGTCAAGTTATGTGTTCTTCCAGTTGGTAGGCAAGTCTGCAACGGCATCCGAGCAGGGACAAATGTCTTGGCGCTACCACACCTGTTGCAGCAACCAACACGGAATGTCAGAGAGAAAAAAATGTACGAAAGAGGTCTCACTCTGACTGTATTTCCACTGTTGAATCCATGTCCTTTTGAAACACAATGTTCTTTTCTTTTCTTTGCTTGACTGAGCTTACACATAAAATTGTATTATAATATGTCAGCAGAAATTTAGCATATTTGTATTTATTTATTTATTTATTTGTGTATTTATTTTTCGTGTGTTTAAACCTAGTTTTACATTTCTCTTGGATATTTACATAGATCAGTTCATGTTCAATTCAATATCATTTCGGTCCCATGAGGACCAGAGCCCTGCAGGTTTTTGATGTTCACACCCAACAGACCCGATTCAAATTAATGATCATTGTGCAAAACTTAATAGGCTGTTGGATCCATTTAGTTTGAGTCAAGTGCGTTGGAGCTGGGAAATATAAAAAACAAAACCCTGCAGGGTTGGGACCCTTGTAGGATGGAAAGGAGTAGCTCTGCTTTAAATGATACCCCATCTGCATACGTGGACATTTCAGAAAATTTGTCATACTGAAAAACAATGTTTTAATATATGTTATAGACTTGTAAAATACCACGTATTATTATTTAAAAAACATAACTGGGTTGTGGTTTGCAATTAAAATCAGTCTTATGAATCTAAATCTTTATTTACTATTTGTAGAAAAAAGATATATATATATATATATATATATATATCTATATATATATATATATATATATATATATATAATTCCCAATGAGATAGAACTGTTCGCACTGACAAACATTTGCAGTTTCATTATGTACACATATGATCAGGTTAATATAACATTTTATTCAAAAAGACATACTGATATTTTTAAATAGACTTTTATATTTTTTTTCCTGACTGTTGATATTGTTTTCTCATTAATAGTGTGATAAAAAAAACTTTCTAAACAGTTTGACTGAAGTTATAAAATTATCTTAAAGCTCGCCAATTAATACAGCAGATTTCTCTGTACCTCCCTTTTAAATAAGCTACTAAATAATGTTTAACTGTGTAATTATCAGATAATTACAGTATAACATAAGTGATTCTTTCTGTGATAGATGTTACTCTGAATGAGTGTGTGACTTCAGAGCTTTTTCATGTGTGCATTTGAACAGCAGAGGTCTCACTCATTTGAGCTGCAGCAGCACTGGTGAGACACCCATTATTTCTTAGATGTGAAAAACCAGGATTCGAGAAATACAGCGATAAGGCACAGTCTCACACTCACTAGGGTTTTAAATGAAGGCTATACAGATTACATCTATACAG